>NW_026738397.1:0-18068 GCF_949786415.1 Peromyscus eremicus
AGAAGTGTACTTCTAACACACACGGGCCATATCTAGTTCAACTTTGCTTAGGAAACTGACAAGAACAGTAGATCCTCTTCAGTCCAATACACTGTACATCCTGGGAACAGACGCGAGTCCTATTTGCCCTGTGTATGGCAATGGGAGCACAATAGTGACTCTTCTTACTAGAAAACAAATCTTGCTTGTAGGACCAGAAAATGCATGTGATTCAACTACATTTAGGACTGGGAAACAAACGCTAGCTCGCCTTACAAGAAACACACTCTGCTTTTGAGAAAAGAGCACTCTTCTACTCTACTGTGTTTCCTATAGGGCCAAAACAGTGAGCTTGCTCAGAACAAAAGAACTGTGCTTCCTACACACACGGGCCATATCTAGTTCAACTCTGCTTAGGAAACTGACAAGAACAATAGATCCTCTTCAGTCCAATACACTGTACATGCTGGGAAAAGACGCCAGTGCTATTTGCCCTGTGTATGTCAAAGGGAGCGCAATAGTGACTCTTCTTACCAGAAAACAACTCTTGCTCCTAGGACCAGAAACTGAATGTGATTTAACTCCATTTAGGACTGGGAAACAAACGCAAGCTCGCCTTACAAGAAACACACTCTGCTTTTGAGAAAAGAGCACTCTTCTATTGTACTGTGTTTCCTATGGTTCCGAACAGTGAGCTTGCTCAGAACAAAAGAACTGTGCTTCCTACACACACGGGCCATATCTAGTTCAACTCTGCTTAGGAAACTGACAAGAACAGTAGCTCCTCTTCTGTCCAATACACTGTACTTGCAAAGAACAGTAGCGAGTGTTGTTTGCACTGTGTATGGCAATAGGAGCGCAATAGTGACTCTTCTTACCAGAAAACAACTCTTGCTCATAGGAACAGAAACTGCATGTGATTCAACTCCCTTTAGGACTAGGAAACAAACGCTAGCTCGCCTTAGAAGAAACACTCTGCTTTTGAGAAAAGACCACTCTTCTACTCTATTGTGTTTCCTATAGGGCCAGAACAGTGAGCTTGCTCAGAGCAAAGGAACTGTGCTAGCTACACACACAGGCCATATCTAGTTCAACTCTGCTTAGGAAACTGAGAAGAACAGTAGCTCCTCTTCAGTCCAATACACTGTACTTGCTGGGAAAAGACGCGAGTGCTATTTGAACTGTGTATGGCAAAGAGAGCGCAATAGTGACTTTCCTTACCAGAAAACATCCCTTGCTCGTAGGACCAAAAACTGCATGTGATTCAACTCCATTTAGGACTGGGAAACAAACGCTAGCTCACCTTACAAGAAACACACTCTGCTCTTGAGAAAAGAGCACTCTTCTACTCTACTGTGTTTCCTATATGGCCAGAACAGTGAGCTTGCTCAGAACAAAAGAACTGTGCTTCCTACACACACGGGCCATATCTAGTTCAACTCTGCTTAGGATACTGACAAGAACAGTAGATCCTCTTCAGTCCAATACACTGTACATGCTGGGAACAGAGGCCAGTGCTATTTGCCCAGTGTATGACAATGGGAGCACAATAGTGACTCTTCTTACCAGAAAACAACTCTTGCTCGTGGGACCAGAAACTGCATGTGATTCAACGCCATTTAGGACTGGGAAACAAACACTAGCTCGCCTTACAAGAAACACACTCTGCTTTTGAGAAAAGAGCACTCTTCTATTGTACTGTGTTTCCTATGGGGTCCGAACAGTGAGCTTGCTCAGAACAAAAGAACTGTGCTTCCTACACACACGGGGCATATCTAGTTTAACTCTGCATAGGAAACTGAGAAGAACATTAGCTCCTCTTCAGTCCAATACACTGTCCTTGCTGGGAAAAGACGCGAGGGCTATTTGAACTGTGTATGGCAAAGGGAGCACAATATTGACTTTCCTTACCAGAAAACATCCCGTGCTCGTAGGACCAAAAACTACATGTGATTCAACTCCACTTAGGACTGGGAAACAAACGCTAGCTCACCTTACAAGAAACACACTCTGCTTTTGAGAAAAGAGCACTCTTCTACTCTACTGTGTTTACTATGGGGTCCGAAAAGTGAGCTTGCTCAGAACAAAAGAACTGTGCTTCACACACACGGGACATAACTACTTCAACTCTGCTTAAGAAACTGACAAGAACAGTAGCTCCTCTTCTGTCTAATACACTGTACTTGCTGGGAACAGACGCGAGTGCTATTTGCCCTGTGTATGTCAATGGGAGCGCAATAGTGACTCTTCTTACCAGAAAACAATTCTTGTTCGTAGCACCAGAAACTGCATGTGATTCAAGTCCATTTAGGACTGGGAAACAAATGCTAGCTCGCATTACAAGAAACACACTCTGCTTTTGAGAAAAGAGCACTCTTCTATTCTACTGTGTTTCCTATGTGGTCCGAACAGTGAGCTTGCTCAGAACAAAAGACCTGTGCTTCCTACACACACGGGCCATACCTAGTTCAACTCTGCTTAGGAAACTGACAAGAACAGTAGCTCCTCTACAGTCCAATACACTGTACTTGCTGGGAACAGACGCGAGTGCTATATGAACTGTGTATGGCAAAGAGTGCGCAATAGTGACTTTCCTTACCAGAAAACATCCATTGCTCTTAGGACCAAAAACTGCATGTGATTCAACTCCATTTAGGACTGGGAAACAAACGCTAGCTCTCCTTACAAGAAACACGCTCTGCTTTTGAGAAAAGAGCACTCTTCTACTCTACTGTGTTTCCTATAGGGCCAGACCAGTGAGCTTGCTCAGAACAAAAGAACTGTGCTTCCTACACACACGGGCTATATCTAGTTCAACTCTGCTTAGGAAACTGACAAGAACAATAGATCCTCTTCAGTCCAATACACTGTACATGCTGGTAAAAGATGCCAGTGCTATTTGCCCTGTGTATGTCAAAGGGAGCGCAATAGTGACTCTTCTTACCAGAAAACAACTCTTGCTCCTAGGACCAGAAACTGAATGTGATTTAACTCCATTTAGGACTGGGAAACAAACGCAAGCTCGCCTTACAAGAAACACACTCTGCTTTTGAGAAAAGAGCACTCTTCTACTCTATTGTGTTTCCTCTGGGGCCAAAACAGTGAGCTTGCTCAGAACAAAAGAACTGTGCTTCCTACACACACGGGCCATATCTATTCAACTCTGCTTAGGAAACTGACAAGAACAATAGATCCTCTTCAGTCCAATACACTGTACATGCTGGGAAAAGACGCCAGTGCTATTTGCCCTGTGTATGTCAATGGGAGAGCAATAGTGACTCTTCTTACCAGAAAACAACTCTTGCTCCTAGGATCAGAAACTGCATGTGATTCAATTCCATTTAGGACTGGGAAACAAATGGTAGCTCGCCTTACAAGAAACACACTCTGCTTTTGAGAAAAGAGCACTCTTCTACTCTACTGTGTTTCCTATGGGGTCCAAACAGTGAGCTTGCTCAGAACAAAAGAACTGTGCTTCCTACACACGGGCCATATCTAGTTCAACTCTGCTTAGGAAGCTGAAAAGAACAGTAGCTCCTCTTCAGTCCAATACACTGTACTTGCTGGGAACAGACGTGAGTGGTATTTGCACTGTTTATGGCAAAGGGAGCACAATAGTGACTTTCCTTACCAGAAAACATCCCTTGCTCGTAGGACCAGAAACTGCATGTGATTCAACTCCATTTAGGACTGGGAAACAAACGCTAGCTCGCCTTACACGAAACACACTCTGCTTTGGAGAAAAGAGCTCTCTTCTACTCTACTGTGTTTCCTATAGGGCCAGAACAGTGAGCTTGCTCAGAACAAAAGTACTGTGCTTCCTACACAAACGGGCCATATCTAGTTCAACTCTGCTTAGGAAACTGACAAGAACAGTAGCTCCTCTTCAGTCCAATATACTGTACTTGCAGGTCACAGACACGAGTCCTATATAAGTGTGTATGGCAATGGGAGCGAAATAGTGACTCCTTTTACCAGAAAACAACTCTTGCTCATAGGACCAGAAACGGCATGAGATTCAAATCTGTTTGTGACAGGGAAACAAACACTAGCTAGCCTTACAAGAAACACACTCTGCTTTTGAGAAAATAGCACTCTTCTACTCTCCTTGTTTCCTATGGGGTCCGAACAGTGAGCTTGCTCAGAACAAAAGAACTGTGCTTCCTACACACACGGGCCATATCTAGTTCAACTCTGCTTAGGAAACTGACAAGAGCAGTAGATCATCTTCAGTCCAATACACTGTACTTGCTGGGAACAGCCGTGAGTTCTACTTGCACCGTTTATGGCAAAGGGAGCACAATAGTGACTTTCCTTTCCAGAAAACAACTCTTGCTCGTAGGACTAGAAACTGCATGTGATTCAACTCCATTTAGGACTGGGAAACAAGCACAAGCTCGCCTTACAAAAAACACACTCTGCTTTTGAGAAAAGAGCACTCTTCTACTCTACTGTGTTTCCTATAGGGCCAGAAGAGTGAGCTTGCTCAGAACAAAAGAAGTGTACTTCCTGCACACACGGGCCATATCTAGTTCAACTTTGCTTAGGAAACTGACAAGAACAGTAGATCCTCTTCAATCCAATACACTGTACATCCTGGGAACAGACGCGAGTGCTATTTGCCCTGTGTATGACACAGGGAGCACAATAGTGACTCTTCTTACTACAAAACAACTCTTGATCGTAGGATGAGAAACTGCAGGTGATTCAACTCCATTTAGGACTGGGAAACAAAAGCTAGCTCGCCTTACAAGAAACACACTCTGCTTTTGAGAAAAGAGCACTCTTCTACTCTTCTTTGTTTCGATAGGGCCAAAACAGTGAGCTTGCTCAGAACAAAAGAACTCTGCTTCCTACACGCACGGCCATATCTTGTTTAACTCTGCTTAGAAAACTGACAAGAACAGTAGATCCTCTTCAGTCCAATACACTGTACATGCTGGGAACAGACGCCAGTGCTATTTGCCCTGTGTATGACAATGGGAGCACAAAAGTGACTCTTCCTACCAGAAAACAACTCTTGCTCCTAGGATCAGAAATACATGTGATTCAACTCCATTTAGGACTGTGAAACAAACGCTAGCTAGCCTTACAAGAAATACACTCTGCTTTTGAGAAAAGAGCACTCTTCTACTCTAATGTGTTTCCTATGGGGTCCGAACAGTGAGCTTGCTCAGAGCAAAAGGACTGTGCTTCCTCCAAACACGGGCCATATCTAGTTCAACTCTGCTTAGGAAACGGACAAGAACAGTAGCTCCTCTTCTGTCCAATACACTGTACTTGCAAAGAACAGTAGCGAATGTTGTTTGCACTGTGTATGGCAATGGGAGCACAATAGTGACTCTTCTTACCAGAAAACAACTCTTGCTCATAGGACAAGAAACTGCATGAAATTCAACTACATTTAGGACTGGGAAACAAACGCTAGCTCGCCTTACAAGAAACAAACTCTGCTTCTGAGAAAAGAGCACTCTTCTACTCTTCTGTGTTGTCTATAGGGCCAGAACAGTGAGCTTGCTCAGAACAAAAGAACTGTGCTTCCTACACACACGGGCCATATCTAGTTCAACTCTGCTTAGGATACTGACAAGAACAGTAGCTCTTCTTCAGTCCAATACACTATACTTGCTGGGAACAGACGTGAGTGCTATTTGCACTGTTTATGGCAAAGGGAGCACAATAGTGACTTTCCTTACCAGAAAACATCCCTTGCTCGTAGGACCAGAAACTGCATGTGATTCAACTCCATTTTGGACTGGGAAACAAACGCTAGCTCGCCTTACAAGAAACACACTCTGCTTTTGAGAAAAGAGCACTCTTCTATTCTACTGTGTTTCCTATGGGGTCCGAACAGTGAGCTTGCTCAGAACAAAAGAACTGTGCTTCCTACACACACGGGCCATATCTAGTTCAACTCTGCTTAGGTAACTGACAAGAACAGTAGATCCTCTTCAGTGCAATACACTGTACATGCTGGGAACAGACGCGAGTCCTATTTGCACTGTGTATGGCAATGGGAGCGAAATAGTGACTCCTCTTACCAGAAAACAACTCTTGCTCGTAGGACCAGAAACTCATGAGATTCAAATCTGTTTCTGACTGGGAAACAAACACTAGCTAGCCTTACAAGAAACACACTCTGCTTTTGAGAAAAGAGCACTCTTCTATTCTACTGTGTTTCCTATGTGGTCCGAACAGTGAGCTTGCTCAGAACAAAAGAACTGTGCTTCCTACACACACGGGCCATATCTAGTTCAACTCTGCTTAGGTAACTGTCAAGAACAGTTGATCCTCTTCAGTGCAATACCCTGTACATGTTGGGACAGCCGCGAGTGCTTTTTACCCTGTGTATGGTAATGGGAGCTCAATAGTGACTCTTCTTACCAGAAAACAACTCTTTCTTGTAGGACCAGAAACTGCATGTGATTCAACTCGATTTAGAACTTGGTAACAAACGCTAGTTCGCCTTAGAAGAAACACACTCTGCTTTGGAGAAAAGAGCACACTTCTACTCTGCTGTGTTTCCTGTAGGGCCAGAACAGTGAGCTTGCTCAGAACAAAAGAACTGTGCTTCCTACACACACGGGCCATATCTAGTTCAACTCTGCTTAGGAAACTGACAAGAACAGCAGCTCCTCTTCAGTCCAATACACTGTACTTGCTGGGAACAGACGCGAGTGCTATTTGCACTGTTTATGGCAAAGGGAGCACAATAGTGACTTTCCTTTCCAGAAAACAACTCTTGCTCGTAGGACTAGAAACTGCATGTGATTCAACTCCATTTAGGACTGGGAAACAAGCACAAGCTCGCCTTACAAAAACACACTCTGCTTTTGAGAAAAGAGCACTCTTCTACTCTACTGTGTTTCCTATAGGGCCAGTAGTGTGAGCTTGCTCAGAACAAAAGAAGTGTACTTCCTGCACACACGGGCCATATCTAGTTCATCTTTGCTTAGGAAACTGACAAGAACAGTAGATCCTCTTCAGTCCAATACACTGTACATCCTGGGAACAGACGCGAGTGCTATTTGCCCTGTGTATGACACAGGGAGCACAATAGTGACTCTTCTTACTAGAAAACAACTCTTGCTCGTAGGACGAGAAACTGCATGTGATTCAACTCCATTTAGGACTGGGAAACAAAAGCTAGCTCGCCTTACAAGAAACACACTCTGCTTTTGAGAAAAGAGCACTCTTCTACTCTTCTTTGTTTCCTATAGGGCCAAAACAGTGAGCTTGCTCAGAACAAAAGAACTCTGCTTCCTACACACACGGGCCATATCTTGTTTAACTCTGCTTAGAAAACTGACAAGAACAGTAGATCCTCTTCAGTCCAATACACTGTACATGCTGGGAACAGACGCCAGTGCTATTTGCCCTGTGTATGACAATGGGAGCACAAAAGTGACTCTTCTTACCAGAAAACAACTCTTGCTCCTAGGATCAGAAATACATGTGATTCAACTCCATTTAGGACTGTGAAACAAACGCTAGCTAGCCTTACAAGAAATACACTCTGCTTTTGAGAAAAGAGCACTCTTCTACTCTACTGTGTTTCCTATGGGGTCCGAACAGTGAGCTTGCTCAGAGCAAAAGGACTGTGCTTCCTACAAACACGGGCCATATCTAGTTCAACTCTGCTTAGGAAACGGACAAGAACAGTAGCTCCTCTTCTGTCCAATACACTGTACTTGCAAAGAACAGTAGCGAATGTTGTTTGCACTGTGTATGGCAATGGGAGTACAATAGTGACTCTTCTTACCAGAAAACAACTCTTGCTCATAGGACAAGAAACTGCATGAAATTCAACTACATTTAGGACTGGGAAACAAACGCTAGCTCGCCTTACAAGAAACAAACTCTGCTTCTGAGAAAAGAGCACTCTTCTACTCTTCTGTGTTGTCTATAGGGCCAGAACAGTGAGCTTGCTCAGAACAAAAGAACTGTGCTTCCTACACACACGGGCCATATCTAGTTCAACTCTGCTTAGGATACTGACAAGAACAGTAGCTCCTCTTCAGTCCAATACACTGTACTTGCTGGGAACAGACGTGAGTGCTATTTGCACTGTTTATGGCAAAGGGAGCACAACAGTGACTTTCCTTACCAGAAAACATCCCTTACTTGTAGGACCAGAAACTGCATGTGATTCAACTCCATTTTGGACTGGGAAACAAACGCTAGCTCACCTTACAAGAAACACACTCTGCTTTTGACAAAAGAGCACTCTTTTATTCTACTGTGTTTCCTATGGGGTCCGAACAGTGAGCTTGCTCAGAACAAAAGAACTGTGCTTCCTACACACACGGGCCATATCTAGTTCAACTCTGCTTAGGTAACTGACAATAACAGTAGATCCTCTTCAGTGCAATACACTGTACATGCTGGGAACAGACGCGAGTCCTATTTGCACTGTGTATGGCAATGGGAGCGAAATAGTGACTCCTCTTACCAGAAAACAACTCTTGCTCGTAGGACCAGAAACTCATGAGATTCAAATCTGTTTCTGACTGGGAAACAAACACTAGCTAGCCTTACAAGAAACACACTCTGCTTTTGAGAAAAGAGCACTCTTCTATTCTACTGTGTTTCCTATGTGGTCCGAACAGTGAGCTTGCTCAGAACAAAAGAACTGTGCTTCCTACACACACGGGCCATATCTAGTTCAACTCTGCTTAGGTAACTGTCAAGAACAGTTGATCCTCTTCAGTGCAATACCCTGTACATGCTGGGACAGACGGGAGTGCTTTTTACCCTGTGTATGGTAATGGGAGCTCAATAGTGACTCTTCTTACCAGAAAACAACTCTTTCTTGTAGGACCAGAAACTGCATGTGATTCAACTCCATTTAGGACTTGGAAACAAACGCTAGTTCGCCTTAGAAGAAACACACTCTGCTTTGGAGAAAAGAGCACACTTCTACTCTACTGTGTTTCCTGTAGGGCCAGAACAGTGAGCTTGCTCAGAACAAAAGAACTGTGCTTCCTACACACACGGGCCATATCTAGTTCAACTCTGCTTAGTAAACTGACAAGAACAGTAGCTCCTCTTCAGTCCAATACACTGTACTTGCTGGGAACAGACGCGAGTGCTATTTGCACTGTGTATGGCAAAGGGATCACAATAGTGACTTTCCTTTCCAGAAAACAACTCTTGCTCGTAGGACTAGAAACTGCATGTCATTCAACTCCATTTAGGACTGGGAAACAAATGCAAGCACGCCTTACAAGAAACAAACTCTGCTTTTGAGAAAAGAGCACTCTTCTACTCTACTGTGTTTCCTATAGGGCCAGAACAGTGAGCTTGCTCAGAACAAAAGAACTGTGCTTCCTACACACACGGCCATATCTAGTTCAATTCTGCTTAGGAAACTGACAAGAACAGTAGATCCTCTTCAGTCCAATACACTGTACATGCTGGGAACAGACGTGAGTGCTATTTGCACTGTGTATGGCAATGGGAACAAAATAGTGACTCTTCTTACCAGAAAACAACTCTTGCTCATAGGATGAAATACTGCATGGGATTCAACTACATTTAGGACCTGGAAACAAATGGTAGCTCGCCTTACAAGAAACACACTCTGCTTTTGAGAAAAGAGCACTCTTCTACTCTACTGTGTTTCCTATAGGGCCAGAACAGTGAGCTTGCTCAAAACAAAAGAATTGTGCTTCCTACACACACGGGCCATATCTAGATCAATTCTGCTTAGGAAACTGAAAAGAACAGTAGATCCTCTTAAGTCCAATACACTGTACATGCTGGGAACAGATGCCAGTGCTATATGCCCTGTGTATTACAATGGGAGCTCACTAGTGAGTCTTCTTACCAGAAAACAACTCTTGCTCGTAGGACCAGAAACTGCATGTGATTCAACTCCATTTAGGACTGAGAAACAAACGCTAGCTCGCCTTACAAGAAACACACTCTGCTTTTAAGAAAAGGGCACTCTTCTACTCTACTGTTTCCTCTGGGGTCCGAACAGTGAGCTTGCTCAGAACAAAAGAACTGTGCTTCCTACACACAAGGCCATAGCTAGTTCAATTCTGCTTAGGAAACTGACAAGAACAGTAGATCCTCTTCCGTCCAATACACTGTACATGCTGGGAGCAGACGCCAGTGCTATTTGCCCTGTGTATGACAATGGGAGCACAATAGTGACTCTTGATACCAGAAAACAACTCTTGCTCGTAGGACCAGAAACTGCATGGGATTCATCTTCATTTAGGACTGGGAAACAAACGCTAGCTCGCCTTACGAGAAACACACTCTGCTTTTGAGAAAAGAGCAGTATTCTAGTCTAATGTGTTTCCTATAGGGCCTGAACAGTGAGCTTGCTCAGAACAAAAGAACTGTGCTTCCTACACACACGGCCATAGCTAGTTCAATTCTGCTTAGGAAACTGACAAGAACAGTAGATCCTCTTCAGACCAAAACACTGTACATGCTGGGAACAGACGACAGTGCTATTTTCCCTTTGTATGACAATGGGAGCACAATAGTGACTCTTCTTACCAGAAAACAACTCTTGCTCGTAGGACCAGAAACTGCATGTGATTCAACTCCATGTATGACTGGGAAACAAACGCTAGCTCGCCTTACAAGAAACAAACTCTGCTTTTTAGAAAAGAGCACTCTTCTACTCTAATGTGTTTCCTATGGGGTCCGAACAGTGAGCATGCTCAGAACAAAATAACTGGGCTTCCTACACACACGGGCCATATCTAGTTCAACTCTCCTTAGGAAACTGACAAGAACAGTAGCTCCTCTTCTGTCCAATACACTGTACTTGCTGGGAACAGACACGAGTGCTATTTGCACTGTGTATGGCAATGGGAACAAAATAGTGACTCTTCTTACCAGGAAACAACTCTTGCTCATAGGACGAAATACTGCATGGGATTCAACTACATTTAGGACCTGGAAACAAATGCTTGCTCGCCTTACAAGAAACACACTCTGCTTTTGAGAAAATAGCACTCTTCTACTCTACAGTGTTTCCTATAGGGCCAGAACAGTGAGCATGCTCAAAACAAAACAATTGTGCTTCCTACACACACGGGCCATATCTAGATCAATTCTGCTTAGGAAACTGACAAGAACAGTAGATCCTCTTAAGTCCAATACACTGTACATGCTGGGAACAGATGCCAGTGCTATATGCCCTGTGTATGACAATGGGAGCTCACTAGTGACTCTTCTTACCAGAAAACAACTCTTGCTCGTAGGACCAGAAACTGCATGTGATTCAACTCCATTTAGGACTGAGAAACAAACGCTAGCTCGCCTTACAAGAAACACACTCTGCTTTTGAGAAAAGGGCACTCTTCTACTGTAGTGTATTTCCTCTGGGGCCCGAACAGTGAGCTTGCTCAGAAGAAAAGAACTGTGCTTCCTACACACACGGCCATAGCTAGTTCAATTCTGCTTAGGAAACTGACAAGAACATTAGCTCCTCTTCAGTCCAATACACTTTACTTGCTGGGAACAGACGCGAGTGCTATTTGAACTGTGTATGTCAAAGGGAGCACAATAGTGACTTTCCTTTCCAGAAAACATCTCTTGCTCGTAGGACAGAAACTGCATGTGATTCAACTCCATTTAGAACTGGGAAACAAACGCAAGCTCGCCTTACAAGAAACACACTCTGCTTTTGAGAAAAGAGCACTCTTCTACTCTACTGTGTTTCCTATAGGCCAGAAGAGTGAGCTTGCTCAGAACCAAAGAACTGTGCTTCCTACACACACGGGCCATATCTAGTTCAACTCTGCTTAGGAAACTGACAAGAACAGTAGCTCCTCTTCAGTCCAATACACTGTACTTGCTGGGAAAAGACGCGAGTGCTATTTGAACTGTATGGCAAAGGGAGCGCAATAGTGACTTTCCTTACCAGAAAACATCCCTTGCTCGTAGGACCAAAAACTGCATGTGATTCAACTCCATTTAGGACTTGGAAACAAACGCTAGCTCACCTTACAAGAAACACACTCTGCTTTTGAAAAAAGAGCACTCTTCTTCTCTACTGTGTTTCCTATAGGGCCAGAACAGTGATCTTGCTCAGAACAAAAGAACTGTGCTTCCTACACACACAGGCCATATCTAGTTCAACTCTGCTTAGGAAACTGACAAGAACAGTAGATCCTCTTCAGTCCAATACACTGTACATACTGGGAACAGACTCCAGTGCTATTTGCCCAGTGTATGACAATGGGAGCGCAATAGTGACTCTTCTTACCAGAAAACAACTCTTGCTCGTAGGACCAGAAACTGCATGTGATTCAACTCCATTTAGGACTGGGAAACAAACGCTAGCTCGCCTTACAAAAAACACATTCTGCTTTTGAGAAAAGAGCACTCTTCTACTCTTCTGTGTATCCTATAGGGCCAGAAGAGTGAGGATGCTCAGAACAAATGAAGTGTACTTCTAACACACACGGGCCATATCTAGTTCAACTTTGCTTAGGAAACTGACAAGAACAGTAGATCCTCTTCAGTCCAATACACTGTACATCCTGGGAAGAGACGCGAGTCCTATTTGCCCTGTGTATGGCAATGGGAGCACAATAGTGACTCTTCTTACTAGAAAACAAATCTTGCTTGTAGGACCAGAAAATGCATGTGATTCAACTACATTTAGGACTGGGAAACAAACGCTAGCTCGCCTTATAAGAAACACACTCTGCTTTTGAGAAAAGAGCACTCTTCTACTCTATTGTGTTTCCTATAGGGCCAAAACAGTGAGCTTGCTCAGAACAAAAGAACTGTGCTTCCTACACACACGGGCCATATCTAGTTCAACTCTGCTTAGGAAACTGACAAGAACAATAGATCCTCTTCATTCCAATACACTGTACATGCTGGTAAAAGACGCCAGTGCTATTTGCCCTGTGTATGTCAAAGGGAGCGCAATAGTGACTCTTCTTACCAGAAAACAACTCTTGCTCCTAGGACCAGAAACTGAATGTGATTTAACTCCATTTAGGACTGGGAAACAAACGCAAGCTCGCCTTACAAGAAACACACTCTGCTTTTGAGAAAAGAGCACTCTTCTACTCTATTGTGTTTCCTCTGGGGCCAAAACAGTGAGCTTGCTCAGAACAAAAGAACTGTGCTTCCTACACACACGGGCCATATCTATTCAACTCTGCTTAGGAAACTGACAAGAACAATAGATCCTCTTCAGTCCAATACACTGTACATGCTGGGAAAAGACGCCAGTGCTATTTGCCCTGTGTATGTCAATGGGAGAGCAATAGTGACTCTTCTTACCAGAAAACAACTCTTGCTCCTAGGATCAGAAACTGCATGTGATTCAATTCCATTTAGGACTGGGAAACAAATGGTAGCTCGCCTTACAAGAAACACACTCTGCTTTTGAGAAAAGAGCACTCTTCTACTCTACTGTGTTTCCTATGGGGTCCAAACAGTGAGCTTGCTCAGAACAAAAGAACTGTGCTTCCTACACACGGGCCATATCTAGTTCAACTCTGCTTAGGAAGCTGAAAAGAACAGTAGCTCCTCTTCAGTCCAATACACTGTACTTGCTGGGAACAGACGTGAGTGCTATTTGCACTGTTTATGGCAAAGGGAGCACAATAGTGACTTTCCTTACCAGAAAACATCCCTTGCTCGTAGGACCAGAAACTGCATGTGATTCAACTCCATTTAGACTGGGAAACAAACGCTAGCTCGCCTTACACGAAACACACTCTGCTTTGGAGAAAAGAGCTCTCTTCTACTCTACTGTGTTTCCTATAGGGCCAGAACAGTGAGCTTGCTCAGAACAAAAGTACTGTGCTTCCTACACAAACGGGCCATATCTAGTTCAACTCTGCTTAGGAAACTGACAGAACAGTAGCTCCTCTTCAGTCCAATATACTGTACTTGCAGGTCACAGACACGAGTCCTATATAAGTGTGTATGGCAATGGGAGCGAAATAGTGACTCCTTTTACCAGAAAACAACTCTTGCTCATAGGACCAGAAACGGCATGAGATTCAAATCTGTTTGTGACAGGGAAACAAACACTAGCTAGCCTTACAAGAAACACACTCTGCTTTTGAGAAAATAGCACTCTTCTACTCTCCTTGTTTCCTATGGGGTCCGAACAGTGAGCTTGCTCAGAACAAAAGAACTGTGCTTCCTACACACACGGGCCATATCTAGTTCAACTCTGCTTAGGAAACTGACAAGAGCAGTAGATCATCTTCAGTCCAATACACTGTACTTGCTGGGAACAGCCGTGAGTTCTACTTGCACGTTTATGGCAAAGGGAGCACAATAGTGACTTTCCTTTCCAGAAAACAACTCTTGCTCGTAGGACTAGAAACTGCATGTGATTCAACTCCATTTAGGACTGGGAAACAAGCACAAGCTCGCCTTACAAAAAACACACTCTGCTTTTGAGAAAAGAGCACTCTTCTACTCTACTGTGTTTCCTATAGGGCCAGAAGAGTGAGCTTGCTCAGAACAAAAGAAGTGTACTTCCTGCACACACGGGCCATATCTAGTTCAACTTTGCTTAGGAAACTGACAAGAACAGTAGATCCTCTTCAATCCAATACACTGTACATCCTGGGAACAGACGCGAGTGCTATTTGCCCTGTGTATGACACAGGGAGCACAATAGTGACTCTTCTTACTACAAAACAACTCTTGATCGTAGGATGAGAAACTGCAGGTGATTCAACTCCATTTAGGACTGGGAAACAAAAGCTAGCTCGCCTTACAAGAAACACACTCTGCTTTTGAGAAAAGAGCACTCTTCTACTCTTCTTTGTTTCGATAGGGCCAAAACAGTGAGCTTGCTCAGAACAAAAGAACTCTGCTTCCTACACGCACGGCCATATCTTGTTTAACTCTGCTTAGAAAACTGACAAGAACAGTAGATCCTCTTCAGTCCAATACACTGTACATGCTGGGAACAGACGCCAGTGCTATTTGCCCTGTGTATGACAATGGGAGCACAAAAGTGACTCTTCCTACCAGAAAACAACTCTTGCTCCTAGGATCAGAAATACATGTGATTCAACTCCATTTAGGACTGTGAAACAAACGCTAGCTAGCCTTACAAGAAATACACTCTGCTTTTGAGAAAAGAGCACTCTTCTACTCTAATGTGTTTCCTATGGGGTCCGAACAGTGAGCTTGCTCAGAGCAAAAGGACTGTGCTTCCTACAAACACGGGCCATATCTAGTTCAACTCTGCTTAGGAAACGGACAAGAACAGTAGCTCCTCTTCTGTCCAATACACTGTACTTGCAAAGAACAGTAGCGAATGTTGTTTGCACTGTGTATGGCAATGGGAGCACAATAGTGACTCTTCTTACCAGAAAACAACTCTTGCTCATAGGACAAGAAACTGCATGAAATTCAACTACATTTAGGACTGGGAAACAAACGCTAGCTCGCCTTACAAGAAACAAACTCTGCTTCTGAGAAAAGAGCACTCTTCTACTCTTCTGTGTTGTCTATAGGGCCAGAACAGTGAGCTTGCTCAGAACAAAAGAACTGTGCTTCCTACACACACGGGCCATATCTAGTTCAACTCTGCTTAGGATACTGACAAGAACAGTAGCTCTTCTTCAGTCCAATACACTATACTTGCTGGGAACAGACGTGAGTGCTATTTGCACTGTTTATGGCAAAGGGAGCACAATAGTGACTTTCCTTACCAGAAAACATCCCTTGCTCGTAGGACCAGAAACTGCATGTGATTCAACTCCATTTTGGACTGGGAAACAAACGCTAGCTCGCCTTACAAGAAACACACTCTGCTTTTGAGAAAAGAGCACTCTTCTATTCTACTGTGTTTCCTATGGGGTCCGAACAGTGAGCTTGCTCAGAACAAAAGAACTGTGCTTCCTACACACACGGGCCATATCTAGTTCAACTCTGCTTAGGTAACTGACAAGAACAGTAGATCCTCTTCAGTGCAATACACTGTACATGCTGGGAACAGACGCGAGTCCTATTTGCACTGTGTATGGCAATGGGAGCGAAATAGTGACTCCTCTTACCAGAAAACAACTCTTGCTCGTAGGACCAGAAACTCATGAGATTCAAATCTGTTTCTGACTGGGAAACAAACACTAGCTAGCCTTACAAGAAACACACTCTGCTTTTGAGAAAAGAGCACTCTTCTATTCTACTGTGTTTCCTATGTGGTCCGAACAGTGAGCTTGCTCAGAACAAAAGAACTGTGCTTCCTACACACACGGGCCATATCTAGTTCAACTCTGCTTAGGTAACTGTCAAGAACAGTTGATCCTCTTCAGTGCAATACCCTGTACATGTTGGGACAGCCGCGAGTGCTTTTTACCCTGTGTATGGTAATGGGAGCTCAATAGTGACTCTTCTTACCAGAAAACAACTCTTTCTTGTAGGACCAGAAACTGCATGTGATTCAACTCGATTTAGAACTTGGTAACAAACGCTAGTTCGCCTTAGAAGAAACACACTCTGCTTTGGAGAAAAGAGCACACTTCTACTCTGCTGTGTTTCCTGTAGGGCCAGAACAGTGAGCTTGCTCAGAACAAAAGAACTGTGCTTCCTACACACACGGGCCATATCTAGTTCAACTCTGCTTAGGAAACTGACAAGAACAGCAGCTCCTCTTCAGTCCAATACACTGTACTTGCTGGGAACAGACGCGAGTGCTATTTGCACTGTTTATGGCAAAGGGAGCACAATAGTGACTTTCCTTTCCAGAAAACAACTCTTGCTCGTAGGACTAGAAACTGCATGTGATTCAACTCCATTTAGGACTGGGAAACAAGCACAAGCTCGCCTTACAAAAACACACTCTGCTTTTGAGAAAAGAGCACTCTTCTACTCTACTGTGTTTCCTATAGGGCCAGTAGTGTGAGCTTGCTCAGAACAAAAGAAGTGTACTTCCTGCACACACGGGCCATATCTAGTTCAACTTTGCTTAGGAAACTGACAAGAACAGTAGATCCTCTTCAGTCCAATACACTGTACATCCTGGGAACAGACGCGAGTGCTATTTGCCCTGTGTATGACACAGGGAGCACAATAGTGACTCTTCTTACTAGAAAACAACTCTTGCTCGTAGGACGAGAAACTGCATGTGATTCAACTCCATTTAGGACTGGGAAACAAAAGCTAGCTCGCCTTACAAGAAACACACTCTGCTTTTGAGAAAAGAGCACTCTTCTACTCTTCTTTGTTTCCTATAGGGCCAAAACAGTGAGCTTGCTCAGAACAAAAGAACTCTGCTTCCTACACACACGGGCCATATCTTGTTTAACTCTGCTTAGAAAACTGACAAGAACAGTAGATCCTCTTCAGTCCAATACACTGTACATGCTGGGAACAGACGCCAGTGCTATTTGCCCTGTGTATGACAATGGGAGCACAAAAGTGACTCTTCTTACCAGAAAACAACTCTTGCTCTAGGATCAGAAATACATGTGATTCAACTCCATTTAGGACTGTGAAACAAACGCTAGCTAGCCTTACAAGAAATACACTCTGCTTTTGAGAAAAGAGCACTCTTCTACTCTACTGTGTTTCCTATGGGGTCCGAACAGTGAGCTTGCTCAGAGCAAAAGGACTGTGCTTCCTACAAACACGGGCCATATCTAGTTCAACTCTGCTTAGGAAACGGACAAGAACAGTAGCTCCTCTTCTGTCCAATACACTGTACTTGCAAAGAACAGTAGCGAATGTTGTTTGCACTGTGTATGGCAATGGGAGTACAATAGTGACTCTTCTTACCAGAAAACAACTCTTGCTCATAGGACAAGAAACTGCATGAAATTCAACTACATTTAGGACTGGGAAACAAACGCTAGCTCGCCTTACAAGAAACAAACTCTGCTTCTGAGAAAAGAGCACTCTTCTACTCTTCTGTGTTGTCTATAGGGCCAGAACAGTGAGCTTGCTCAGAACAAAAGAACTGTGCTTCCTACACACACGGGCCATATCTAGTTCAACTCTGCTTAGGATACTGACAAGAACAGTAGCTCCTCTTCAGTCCAATACACTGTACTTGCTGGGAACAGACGTGAGTGCTATTTGCACTGTTTATGGCAAAGGGAGCACAACAGTGACTTTCCTTACCAGAA
>NW_026738398.1:0-18045 GCF_949786415.1 Peromyscus eremicus
AATTGAACTAGATATGGCCCGTGTGTGTAGGAAGCACAGTTCTTTTGTTCTGAGCAAGCTAACTGTTTTGGCCCTATAGGAAACACAGTAGAGTAGAAGAGTGATCATTTCTCAAAAGCAGAGTGTGTTTCTTGTAAGGCGAGCTAGCGTTTGTTTCCCAGTCCTAAATGGAGTTGAATCACATGCAGTTTTTGGTCCTACGAGCAAGAGTTGTTTTCTGGCAAGGAAAGTCACTATTGTGCTCCCATTGGCATACACAGTGCAAATAGCACTCGCGTCTGTTTTCAGCAAGTACAGTGTATTGGACTGAAGAGGAGCTACTGTTCTTGTCAGTTTCCTAAGCAGAGTTGAACTAGATAAGGCCCGTGTTTGTAGGAAGCACAGTTCTTTTGTTCTGAGCAAGCTCACTGTTCGGACCCCATAGGAAACACAGTAGAGTAGAAGACTGCTCTTTCCTTAAAAGCAGAGTGTGTTTCTTGTAAGGCGAGCTAGAGTTTGTTTCCCAGTCCTAAATGGAGTGGAATCACATGCAGTTTCTTGTCCTACAAGCAAGAGTTGTTTTCTGGTAAGAAGAGTCACTATTGCGCTCCCATTGTCAGACACAGGGCAAATAGCACTGGCGTCTGTTCCCAGCAACTACAGTGTATTGGACTGAAGCGGAGCTACTGTTCATGTCAGTTTCCTAAGCATAGTTGAACTACATATGGCCCCTGCGTGCAGGAAGCACAGTTCTTTTGTTCTGAGCAAGCTCACTGTTCGGACCCCATAGGAAACACAGTAGAGTAGAAGAGTGCTCTTTTGTCAAAACCAGAGTGTGTTTCTTGTAAGGCGAGCTAGCGTTTGTTTCCCAGTCCTAAATGGAGTTGAATCACATGCAGTTTCTTGTCCTACGAGCTAGAGTTGTTTTCTGGTAAGATGAGTCACTATTGTGCTCCCCTTGTCATACACAGGGCAAATAGCACTGGCGTCTGTTCCCAGCATGTACAGTGTATTGGACTGAAGAGGATCTACTGTTCTTGTCAGTTTCCTAAGCAGAATTGAACTAGATATGGCCGTATTTGTAGGAAGCACAATTCTTTTGTTCTGAGCAAACTCACTGTTCTGGCCCTATAGGAAACACAATAGAGTAGAAGAGTGCTCTTTTCTCAAAAGCAGAGTGTGTTTCTTGTAATGCGAGCTAGCGTTTGTTTCCCAGTCCTAAATGGAGTTGAATCACATGCAGTTTTTTGTCCTACGAGCAAGAGTTGTTTTCTGGTAAGGAAAGTCACTATTGCTTTCCCATTGCCATACACAGTGCAAATAGCACCCGCGTCTGTTCCCAGCAAGTACAGTGTATTGGACTGAAGCGGAGCTACTGTTCTTGTCAGTTTCCTAAGCAGAGTTGAACTAGATATGCCCCATGTGTATGGGAAGCACAGTTCTTTTGTTCTGAGCAAGCTCACTTTTCGGATCCCATAGGATACACAGTAGAGTAGAAGAGTGCTCTTTTCTCAAAAGCAGAGTGTGTTCCTTGTAAGGCGAGCTAGCGTTTGTTTCCCAGTCCTAAATGGAGTTGAATCACATGCAGTTTCTTGTCCTACGAGCAAGAGTTGTTTTCTGGTAAGAAGAGTCACTATTGTGCTCCCATTGCCATACACAGTGCAAATAGCACTCGCATCTGTTCCCAGCAAGTACAGTGTATTGGACTGAAGCGGAGGAACTGTTCTTGTCAGTTTCCTAAGCAGAGTTGAACTAGATATGGCCCATGTGTATAAGAAGCACAGTTCTTTTATTCTGAGCAAGCTCACTGTTCGGATTCCATAGGATACACAGTAGAGAAGAAGAGTGCTCTTTTCTCCAAAGCAGAGTGTGCTTCTTGTAAGGCGAGCTAGCATTTGATTCCCAGTCCTAAATGGAGTTGAATCACATGCAGTTTCTTGTCCTACGAGCAAGAGTTGTTTTCTGGTAAGAAGAGTCACTATTGCCCTCCCATTGTCATACACAGGGCAAATAGCACTGGCGTCTGTTCCCAGCATGTACAGTGTATTGGACTGAAGAGGACCTACTGTTCTTGTCACGTTCCTAAGAAGAATTGAACTAGATAAGGCGGTATTTGTAGGAAGCACAGTTCTTTTTTTCTGAGCAAACTCACTGTTCTGGCCATATAGGAAACACAGTAGAGTAGAAGAGTGCTCTTTTCTCAAAAGCAGAGTGTGTTTCTTGTATGGCGAGCTAGCGTTTGTTTCCCAGTCCTAAATGGAGTTGAATCACTAGCAGTTTCTTGTCCTACGAGCAAGAGTTGTTTTCTGGTAAGGAAAGTCACTATTGCGCTCCCATTGCCATACACAGTGCAAACATCAATCGCGTCTGTTCCCAGCAAGTACAGTGTATTGGACTAAAGCGGATCTACTGTTCTTGTCAGTTTCCTAAGGAGAGTTGAACTAGATATGGCCCATGTGTGTAGGAAGCACAGTTCTTTTGTTCTGAGAATGCTCATTGTTCTGGCCTTATAGGAAAGACATAAGAGTAGATGAGTGCTCTTTTCTCAAAAGCAGAGTGTGTTTCTTGTAAGGCGAGCTAGCGTTTGTTTCCCAGTCCTAAAAGGAGTTGAATCACATGCAGTTTCTGGTCCTACGAGCAAGAGTAGTTTTCTGATAAGAAGAGTCACTATTGCGCTCCCATTGTCATAAACAGGGCAAATAGCACTGGCATCTATTCCCAGGAAGTACAGTGTATTGGTCTGAAGAGGATCTACTGTTCTTGTCAGTTTCCTAAGCATAATTGAACTAGATAAGGCGGTATTTGTAGGAAGCACAGTTCTTTTGTTCTGAGCAAACTCACTGTTCTGCCCTATAGGAAACAAAGTAGAGTAGAAGAGTCCTCTTTTCTCAAAAGCAGAGTGTGTTTCTTGTAAGGTGAGCTAGCGTTTGTTTCCCAGTCCTAAATGGAGTTGAATCACATGCAGTTTTTGTTCCTACGAGCAAGAGTTGTTTTCTGGTAAGGAAAGTCACTATTGCGCTCCCATTCCCATGCAAAGTGCAAATTGCTTTGCGTCTGTTCCCAGTAAGTACAGTGAGTTGGACTGAAGAGGAGAAACTGTTCTTGTCAGTTTCCTAAGCAGAGTTGAACTAGATATGGCCCGTGTTTGTAGGAAGCACAGTTCTTTTGTTCTGAGCAAGCTCACTGTTCAGACCCCATAGGAAACACAGTAGAGTAGAAGAGTGCTCTCTTCTCAAAAGCAGAGTGTGTTTCTTGTAAGGCAAGCTAGCGTTCTTTCCCAGTCCTAAATGGAGTTGAATCACATGCAGTTTTTGGTCCTACGAGCAAGTGTTTTTTTCTGGTAAGGAAAGTCACTATTGCTCTCCCATTGCCATCACAGTGCAAATAGCACTCGCGTCTGTTCCCAGCAAGTACAGTGTATTGGACTTAAGAGGATCTACTGTTCTTGTCAGTTTCCTAAGCAGAATTGAACTAGATATGGCCGTATTTGTACGAAGCACAGTTCTTTTGTTCTGAGCAAACTCACTGTTCTGGCCCTATAGGAAACACAGTAGAGTAGAAGAGTGCTCTTTTCTCAAAAGCAGAGTGTGTTCCTTGTAAGTTGAGCTACCGTTTGTTTCCAAGTCCTAAATGGAGTTGAATCACATGCAGTTTCTGGTTCTAGCAGCAAGAGTTGTTTTCTGGTAAGAAGAGTCACTATTGTGCTCCCATTTTCATACACAAGGCAAATAGCACTGGCGTCTATCCCAGCAAGTACAGTGTATTGGACTGAAGAGGATCTACCTCTCTTGTCAGTTTCCTAAGCAGAGTTGAACTATATATGGCCCGTGTGTGTAGGAAGCACAGTTCTTTTGTTCTGAGCAAGCTCACTGTTCTGACCCCATAGGAAACACAGTAGAGTAGAAGAGTGCTCTTTTCTCCAAAGCAGAGTGTGTTTCTTGTAAGGCAAGCTAGCGTTTGTTTCCCTGTCCTAAATGGAGTTGAATCCCATGCAGTTTCTTGTCCTACGAGCAAGAGTTATTTTCTGGTAAGGAAAGTTCCCTATTGCGCTCCCATTGTCATACACAGGGCAAATAGCACTGGCGTCTGTTCACAGCATGTACAGTGTATTGGACTGAAGAGGATCTACTGTTCTTGTCAGTTTCCTAAGCAGAATTGAACTAGATATGGCCGTTTGTGTAGGAAGCACAATTATTTTTTTCTGAGCAAGCTCACTGTTCTGGCCCTATAGCAAACACATTAGATTAGAAGAGTGCTCTTTTCTCAAATGCAGAGTGTGTTTCTTGTAAGGCAAGCTAGCGTTTGTTTCCCAGTCCTAAATGGAGTTGAATCACATGCAGTTTTTCGTCCTATGAGCAAGAGTTTTTTTCTGGTAAGGAAAGTAACTATTGCTCTCCCACCGCCATACACAGTGCAAATAGCACTGGCGTGTGTTCCCAACAAGTACAGTGTAATGGACTGAAGAGGAGGTACCGTTCTTGTCAGTTTCATAAGCAGAGTTGAACTAGATATGCCCGTGTGTGTAGGAAGCACAGTTCTTTTGTTCTGAGCAAGCTCACTCTTCGGACCCCATAGGAAACACAGTAAACTAGAAGAGTCCTGTTTTTTCAAAAGCAGAGTGTGTTTCTTGTAAGGAGAGCTAGCATTTGTTTCCCAATCAGAAATGGAGTTGAATCACATGCAGTTTCTGGTCCTACGAGGAAGAGTTGTTTTCTGGTAAGAAGAGTCACTATTGCGCTCCCATTGTCATACACAGGGCAAATAGCACTGGCATCTGTTCCCAGCAAGTACAGTGTATTGGACTGAAGCGGAGCTACTCTTCATGTCAGTTTCCTAAGCATAGTTGAACTAGATATGGCCCCTGTGTGTAGGAAGCACAGTTCTTTTGTTCTGAGCAAGCTCACTGTTCAGACCCCATTAGAAACACAGTAGAGTAGAAGAGTGCTCTTTTCTCAAAAGCAGAGTATGTTTCTTGTAAGGCGAGCTAGCGTTTGTTTCCCAGTCCTAAATGGAGTTGAATCACATGCATTTTCTTGTCCTACGAGCTAGAGTTGTTTTCTAGTAAGAAGAGTCACTATTGTGCTCCCATTGTCATACACAGGGCAAATAGCACTGGCGTCTGTTCCCAGCATGTCCAGTGTATTGGACTGAAGAGGATCTACTGTTCTTGTCAGTTTCCTAAGCAGAATTGAACTAGATATGGCCGTATTTGTAGGAAGCACAGTTCTTTTGTTCTGAGCAAACTCAGTGTTCTGGCCCTATAGGAAACACAGTAGAGTAGAAAAGTGCTCTTTTCTCAAAAGCAGAGTGTGTTTCTTGTAAGGCGAGCTAGCGTTTGTTTCCCAGTCCTAAATGGAGTTGAATCACATGCAGTTTTTGGTCCTATGAGCAAGAGTTGTTTTCTGGTAAGGAAAGTCACTATTGTGCTCCCATTGCCATACACAGTGTAAATAGCACTCGCGTCTGTTCCGAGCAAGTACAGTGTATTGGACTGAAGCGGAGCTACTGTTCTTGTCAGTTTCCTAAGCAGAGTTGAACTAGATTTGGCCCGTGTGTGTAGGAGCACAGTTCTTTTGTTCTGAGCAAGCTCACTGTTCGGATCCCATAGGATACACAGTAGAGTAGAAGAGTGCTCTTTTCTCAAAAGCAGAGTGTGTTTCTTGTAAGGCGAGCTAGCGTTTGTTTCCCAACCCTAAATGGAGTTGAATCACATGCAGTTTCTTGTCCTACGAGCAAGTTGTTTTCTGGTAAGAAGAGTCACTATTGTGCTCCCATTGCCATACACAGTACAAATAGCACTCGCGTCTGTTCCCAGCAAGTACAGTGTATTGGACTGAAGCGGAGCTACTGTTCTTGTCAGTTTCCTAAGCAGAGTTGAACTAATATGGCCCGTGTGTGTAGGAAGCACAGTTCTTTTATTCTGTGCAAGCTCACTGTTCGGATTCCATAGGATACACAGTAGAGTCGAAGAGTGCTCTTTTCTCCAAAGCAGACTGTGTTTCTTGTAAGGTGAGCTAGCATTTGTTTCCCAGTCTAAATGGAGTTGAATCACATGCAGTTTCTTGTCCTACGAGCAAGAGTTGTTTTCTGGTAAGAAGAGTCACTATTGCGCTCCCATTGTCATACACAGGGCAAATAGCACTGGCATCTGTTCCCAGCATGTCCAGTGTATTGGACTGAAGAGGACCTACTGTTCTGGTCACTTTCCTAAGCAGAATTGAACTAGATAAGGCTGTATTTGTAGGAAGCACAGTTCTTTTTTTCTGAGCAAACTCACTGTTCTGGCCCTATAGGAAACACAGTAGAGTAGAAGAGTCCTCTTTTCTCAAAAGCAGAGTGTGTTTCTTGTAAGGTGATCTAGCGTTTGTTTCCCAGTCCTAATTGGAGTTGAATCACATGCAGTTTTTGGTCCTACGAGCAAGAGTTGTTTTCTGGTAAGGAAAGTCACTATTGTGCTCCCATTGCCATACACAGTGCAAATAGCATTCGCGTCTGTTCCCAACAAGTAGAGTGTATTGGACTGAAGCGGAGCTACTGTTCTTATCAGTTTCCAAAGCAGAGTTGAACTAGATATGGCCCGTGTGTGTAGGAATCACAGTTCTTTTGTTCTGAGCAAGCTCACTGTTCGGACCCCATGGGAAACGCAGTCGAGTAGAAGAGTGCTCTTTTCTCAAAAGCAGAGTGTGTTTCTTGCAAAGCGAGCTAGCGTTTGTTTCCCATTACTAAATGGAGTTGAATCACATGCAGTTTCTGGTCCTACGAGCAAGAGTTGTTTTCTGGTAAGAAGAGTCACTATTGCGCTCCCATTGTCATACACAGGGCAAATAGCACTGGCGTCTGTTCCCAGCATGTCCAGTGTATTGGACTGAAGAGGATCTACTGTTCTTGTCAGTTTCCTAAGCAGAATTGAACTAGATATGGCCGTATTTGTAGGAAGCACAGTTCTTTTGTTCTGAGCAAACTCAGTGTTCTGGCCCTATAGGAAACACAGTAGAGTAGAAGAGAGCTCTTTTCTCAAAAGCAGAGTGTGTTTCTTGTTCGGCGAGCTAGCGTTTGTTTCCCAGTCCTAAATGGAGTTGAATCACATGCAGTTTTTGGTCCTATGAGCAAGAGTTGTTTTCGGTAAGGAAAGTCACTATTGTGCTCCCATTGCCATACACAGTGCAAATAGCACTCGCGTCTCTTCCGAGCAAGTACAGTGTATTGGACTGAAGCGGAGCTACTGTTCTTGTCAGTTTCCTAAGCAGAGTTAAACTAAATATGGCCCGTGTGTGTAGGAAGCACAGTTCTTTTGTTCTGAGCAAGCTCAGTGTTCGGACCCCATTGGAAACACCCTTGAGTAGAAGAGTGCTCTTTTCTCAAAAGCAGAGGGTGTTTCTTGTAAGGCGAGCTAGCGTTTGTTTCCCAGTACTAAGTGGAGTTGAATCACATGCAGTTTTTGGTCCTACGAGCAAGAGTTATTTTTTGGTAAGGAAAGTCACTATTGTGCTCCCATTGCCATACACAGTACAAATAGCACTCGCGTCTGTTCCCAGCAAGTGCAGTGTATTGGACTGAAGAGGAGCTACTGTTCTTGTCAGTTTCCTAAGCAGAGTTGAACTAGATATGGCCCATGTGTTTAGGAAACACAGTTCTTTTGTTCTGAGCAAGCTCACTGTTCTGGCCCCATAGCAAACACATTAGTGTAGAAGAGTGCTCATTTATCAAATGCAGAGTGTGTTTCTTGTAAGGCAAGCTAGCGTTTGTTTCCCAGTCCTAAAAGGATTTGAATCACATGCAGTTTTTGGTCCTACGAACAAGAGTTTTTTTCTGGTAAGGAAAGTCACTATTGCTTTCCCATTGCCATACACAGTGCAAATAGCACTCGCTTCTGTTCCCAGCAAGTACAGTGTATTGGACTGAAGAGGATCTACTGTTCTTGTCAGTTTCCTAAGCAGAATTGAACTAGATATGGCCGTAATTGTTAGAAGCACAGTTCTTTTGTTCTGAGCAAACTCACTGTTCTGGCCCTATAGGAAACACAATAGAGTAGAAGAGTGCTCTTTTCTCAAAAGCAGAGTGTGTTTCTTGTAAGTTGAGCTAGCGTTTGTTTCCAAGTCCTAAATGGAGTTGAATCACATGCAGTTTCTGGTCCTACCAGCAAGAGTTGTTTTCTGGTAAGAAGAGTCACTATTGTGCTCCCATTGTCATACACAAGGCAAATAGCACTGGCGTCTAATCCCAGCAAGTACAGTGTATTGGACTGAAGAGGATCTACCATTCTTGTCAGTTTCCTAAGCAGAGTTGAACTCTATATGGCCCGTGTGTGTAGGAAGCACAGTTCTTTTGTTTTGAGCAAGCTCACTGTTCGGACCCCATAGGAAACACAGTAGAGTAGAAGAGTGCTCTTTTCTCAAAAGCAGAGTGTGTTTCTTGTATGGCAAGCTAGCGTTTGTTTCCCTGTCCTAAATGGAGTTGAATCACATCCTGTTTTTGGTCCTACGAGCAAGAGTTGTTTTCTGGTAAGGAAAGTCACTATTGCACTCCCATTGCCATACACAGTGCAAATAGCACTCACGTCTGTTCCAAGCAAGTACAGTGTATGGACTGAAGAGGAGCTACTGTTCTTGTCAGTTTCCTATGTAGAGTTGAACTAGATATGGCCCGTGTGTGTAGGAAGCACAGTTCTTTTGTTCTGAGCAAGCTCACTGTTCGGATCCCATAGAATACACAGTAGAGTAGAAGAGTGCTCTTTTCTCAAAAGCAGAGTGTGTTTCTTGTAAGGTGAGCTAGCGTTTGTTTCCCAACCCTAAATGGAGTTGAATCACATGCAGTTTCTTGTCCTACGAGCAAGAGTTGTTTTCTGGTAAGAAGAGTCACTATTGTGCTCCCATTGTCATACACAGGTCAAATAGCACTGGCGTCTGTTCCCAGCAAGTACAGTGTATTGGACTGAAGCGGAGCTACTCTTCATGTCAGTTTCATAAGCATAGTTGATCTAGATATGGACCATGTGTGTAGGAAGCACAGTTCTTTTGTTCTGAGCAAGCTCACTTTTCGGACCCCATTCGGAACACAGTAGAGTAGAAGAGTGCTCTTTTCTCAAAAGCAGAGAATGTTTCTTGTAAGGCGAGCCAGCGTTTGTTTCCCAGTCCTAAATGGAGTTGAATCACATGCAGTTTCTGGTCCTATGAGCAAGAGATATTTTCTGGTAAGAAGAGTCACTATTGCGCTCCCATTGTCATACACAGGGCAAATGGCACTGGCGTCTGTTCTCAGCATGTACAGTGTATTGGACTGAAGAGGACCTACTGTTCTGGTCACTTTCCTAAGCAGAATTGAACTAGATAAGGCTGTATTTGTAGGAAGCACAGTTCTTTTTTTCTGAGCAAACTCACTGTTCTGGCCCTGTAGGAAACACAATAGAGTAGAAGAGTCCTCTTTTCTCAAAAGCAGAGTGTGTTTCTTGTAAGGTGAGCTAGCGTTTGTTTCCCAGTCCTAAAGGGAGTTGAATCACATGCAGTTTTTGGTCCTACGAGCAAGAGTTGTTTTCTGGTAAGGAAAGTCACTTTTGTGCTCCCATTGCCATACACAGTACAAATAGCACTTGCGTCTGTTCCCAACAAGTACAGTGTATTGGACTGAAGTGGAGCTACTGTTCTTGTCAGTTTCCTAAGCAGAGATGAACTAGATATCCCCCGTGTGTGCAGGAAGCACAGTTCTTTTGTTCTAAGAAAGCTCAGTGTTCGGACCCCATAGGAAACACAGTTGAGTAGAAGAGTGCTCTTTTCTCAAATGCATAGAGTGTTTCTTGTAAGGTGAGCTAGCGTTTGTTTCCCAGTCCTAATTGGAGTTGAATCACATGCAGTTTTTGGTCCTACGAGCAAGAGTTTTTTTTTGGTAAGGAAAGTCACTATTGTGCTCCCATTGCCATACACAGTACAAATAGCATTCGCGTCTGTTCCCAGCAAGTGCAGTGTATTGGACTGAAGAGGAGCTACTGTTCTTGTCAGTTTCCTAAGCAGAGTTGAACTAGATATGGCCCATGTGTTTAGGAAACACAGTTCTTTTGTTCTGAGTAAGCTCACTGTTCGGACCCCATAGGAAACACAGTAGAGTAGAAGACTGCTCTTTTCTCAAAAGCAGAGTGTGTTTCTTGTAAGGCGAGCTAGCGTTTATTTCCCAAACCTAAATGGAGATGAATCACATGCAGTTTCTTGTCCTACGAATAAGAGTTGTTTTCTGCTAAGAAGAGTCACTATTGTTCTCCCGTTGTCATACACAGGGCAAATAGCACTGGCATCTGTTCCCAGCATGTACAGTGTATTGGACTGAAGAGGATCTACTGTTCTTGTCAGTTTCCTAAGCAGAGTTGAACTAGATATGGCCCGTGTGTGTAGGAAGCACAGTGCTTTTGTTCTGAGCAAGCTAACTGTTTTGGCCCTATAGGAAACACAGTAGAGTAGAAGAGTGACCATTTCTCAAAAGCAGAGTTTGTTTCTTGTAAGGCGAGCTGGCGTTTGTTTCCCAGTCCTTAATGGTGTTGAATCACATGCAGTTTTTGGTCCTACGAGCAAGAGTTGTTTTCTGGTAAGGAAAGTCACTATTGTTCTCCCATTTTCATACACAGTGCAAATAGCACTCGCGGCTGTTCCCAGCAAGTACAGTGTATTGGACTGAAGAGGAGCTATTGTTCTTGTCAGTTTCCTAAGCAGAGTTGAACTAGATATGGTCCGTGTTTGTAGGAAGCACAGTTCTTTTGTTCTGAGCAAGCTCACTGTTCGGACCCCATAGGAAACACAGTAGAGTAGAAGACTGCTCGTTTCTCAAAAGCAGAGTGTGTTTCTTGTAAGGCGAGCTAGCGTTTGTTTCCCAGTCCTAAATGGAGTTGAATCACATGCAGTTTCTTGTCCTACGAGCAAGAGTTGTTTTCTGGTAAGAAGAGTCGCTATTGTGCTTTCATTGTCATACACAGGGCAAATAGCACTGGCGTCTGTTCCCCGCAAGTACAGTGTATTGGACTGAAGCGGAGCTACTCTTCATGTCAGTTTCCTAAGCATAGTTGATCTAGATATGGACCCTGTGTGTAGGAAGCACAGTTCTTTTGTTCTGAGCAAGCTCACTGTTCGGACCCCATTGGAAACACAGTAGAGTAGAAGAGTGCTCTTTTCTCAAAAGCAGAGAATGTTTCTAGTAAGGCCAGCCAGCGTTTGTTTCCCAGTCCTAAATGGAGTTGAATCACATGCAGTTTCTGGTCCGATGAGCAAGAGATATTTTCTGGTAAGAAGAGTCACTATTGCGCTCCCATTGTCATACACAGGGCAAATAGCACTGGCGTCTGTTCCCAGCAAGTACAGTGTATTGGACTGAAGAGGATCTACTGTTCTTGTCAGTTTCCTAAGCAGAATTGAACTAGATATGGCCGTGTGTGTAGGAAGCAAAGTTCTTTTGTTCTGAGGAAGCTCACTGTTTTGGCCCTATAGGAAACAAAGTAGAGTAGAAGAGTGCTCTTTTCCCAAAAGCAGAGTGTGTTTCTTGTAAGTCGAGCTAGCGTTTGTTTCTCATTCCTAAATGGAGTTGAATCACATGCAGTTTCTGGTCCTATGAGCAAGAGATGTTTTCTGGTAAGAAGAGTCACTATTTCGCTCCCATTGTCATACACAGGTCAAATAACACTGGTGTCTGTTCCCAGCAAGTACAGTGTATTGGACTGAAGAGGATCTACCTTTCTTGTCAGTTTCCTAAGCAGAGTTGAACTAGATATGGCCCGTGTGTGTAGGAAGCACAATTCTTTTGTTCTGAGCAAGCTCACTGTTCGGACCCCATAGGAAAAACCGTAGAGTAGAAGACTGCTCTTTTCTCAAAAGCAGAGTGTGTTTCTTGTAAGTCAAGCTAGCATTTGTTTCCCAGTCCTAAATGGAGTTGAATCACATGCAGTTTTTGGTCCTATTAGAAAGAGTTGTTTTCTGGTAAGAAGAGTCACTATTGCGCTCCTATTACCATACACAGTGGAAATAGCACTCGCGTCTGTTCCCAGCTAGTACAGTGTATTGGACTGAAGAGGAGCTACCATTCTTGTCAGTTTCTTAACCAGAGTTGAACTAGATATGGCCCGTGTGTGTAGGAAGCACAGTTCTTTTGTTTTGAGCAAGCTCACTATTCGGACCCCATAGGAAACACAGTAGAGTAGAAGAGTGCTCTTTTCTCAAAAGCAGAGTGTGTTTCTTGTAAGGCGAGCTAGCTGTTTCCTATGTGGCCAGAACAGTGAGCTTGCTCAGAACAAAAGAACAGTGCTTCCTACACATGGGTCATATCTAGTTCAACTCTCCGTCGGAAACTGACAAGAACAGTAGATCCTCTTCAGTCCAATACACTGTACATGCTGGGAACAGACACAAGTGCTATTTGCACTGTGTTCAGCAATGGGAGCACAATAGTGACTCTTCTTACCAGAAAACAACTCTTGCTCGTATGACCAGAAACTGCATGTGATTCAACTCCATTTACGACTGGGAAACAAACACCACCTCGCCTTACAAGAAACACACTCTGCTTTTGAGAAAAGAGCAATCTTCTTCTCTACTGTGTTTCCTATAGGGCCAGAACAGTGAGCTTTCTCAGAACAAAAGAACTGTGCTTCCTGCACACACGGGGGATATCTAGTTCAACTCTGCTTAGGAAACTGACAAGAACAGTAGCTCCTCTTCAGTCCAATACACTGTACTTGCTGGGAACAGACGGGAGTGCTATTAGCACTGTGTACAGCAATGGGAGCGCCATAGTGACTCTTCTTACCAGAAAACAATTCTGGCTCTTAGGACAAGAAACTGTATGTGATTCAACTCCACTTAGGACTGGGAAACAAATGCTATACTGCCTTACACGAAACAAGCTCTGCTTTTGAGAAAAGGGCACACTTCTACTCTACTGTGTTTCCTATGGGGTCTGAACAGTGAGCTTGCTCAGAACAAAAGAACTGTGCTTCCTACACACACGGGCCATATTTAGTTCAATTCTGCTTAGGAAACTGACAAGAACAGTAGTTCCCCTTCAGTCCAATACACTGTACTTGCTGGGATAAGAAGCCAGTGCCATTTGCACTGTGTATGACAATGGGAGCACAAAAGTGACTCTTGTTACCACAAAACATCTCTTGCTCCTAGGACCACAAACTGCATGGGACTCAACTCCTTTTAGGACTGGGAAACAAACAATAGCTTGCCTTACAAGAAACACACTCTGCTTTTGAAAAAAGAATACTCTTCTACTCTACTGTGTTTCCTATAGGGCCAGAACAGTGAGCGTGCTCAGAACAAAATAATGTGCTTCATACACACACGGGCCATATCTAGTTCAACTCTGCATAGGAAACTGACAAGAACAGTAGATCTTCTTCAGTCCAATACACTGTACTTGCTGGGAACAGACTCCAGTACTATTTGCACTGTGTGTGACAATGGGAGCGCAATAGTGACTCTTCTAACCACAAAACAACTCTTGCTCGTAGGACCAGAAACTGCAAGTGATTCAACTCCATTTAGGACTGGGAAATAAACGCTAGCTTGCCTTACAAGAAACACACTCTGCTTTTGAGAAAAGAGCACTCTTCAACTCTACTATGTTTCCTATGGTGTCCGAACAGTGAGCTTGCTCAGAACAAAAGAACTGTGCTTCCTATACGCACGGGCCATATCTAGTTGAACTGTGCTTAGGAAACTGACAAGAACAAGAGCTCCTCTTCAGTCCAATACACTGTACTTGCTGGGAACAGACGCGAGTGCTATTTGCACTGTGTAATGCAATGGGAGCGCAATAGTGACTTCCCTTACCAGAAAACAACTCTTGCTCGTAGGACCCAAAACTGCACGTTATTCAACTCCATTTACGACTGGGAAATAAACGCTAGCTCGCCTTACAAGAAACACACTCCGCTTTTGAGAAAAGAGCACTCTTCTCCTCTACTGTGTTTCCTATAGGGCCAGAAGAGTGAGCTTGCTCAGAACAAAAGAACTGTGCTTCCTACACACACGGGCCATATCTAATTCAACTCTGCTTAGGAAACTGACAAGAACAGTAGCTCTTCTTCAGTCCAATACACTGTACTTGCTGGGAACAGACGCGAGTGCTATTTGCACTGTGTACAGCAATGGGAGCACAAGAGTGTCTCTTCTTACCAGAAAACAACTCTTGCTCTTAGGACCAGAAACTGCATGTGATTCAACGTCACTTAGGACTGGGAAACAAAAGCTAGCTCGCCTTACAAGAAACAAGCTCTGCTTTTGAGAAAAGAGCACTCTTCTACTCTACTGTGTTTCCTATAGGGAAAGTTGAGTGAGGTTGCTCATAACAAAAGAACTGTGCTTCCGACACACATGGCCATATCCAGTTCAATTCTGCTTAGGAAACTGACAAGAACATTAGCTCCTCTTCAGTCCAATAAACTCTACATGCTGGGAACAGACGCCAGTGCTATTTGCCCTGTGTATGACAATGGGAGCAAAATAGTGTCTTTTCTTACCAGAAAAAAACTCTTGCTCGTAGGACCAGAAACTGCATGGGATTCAACTCCATTTAGGACTGGGAAACAAACGCTAGCTCGCCTTACAAGAAACACAATCTGCTTTTGAGAAAAGAGCACTCTTCTACTCTACTGTGTTTTCTATAGTGCCAGAACAGTGAGCTTGCTCAGAAAAAAAGAACTGTGCTTCCTGCACACACGGGCCATGTCTAGTTCAACTCTGTTTAGGAAACTGACTAGAGCAGTAGCTCCTCTTCAGTCCAATGCACTGTACTTGCTGGGAACATACGCGAGTGCTATTTGTACTGTGTACAGCAATGGGAGTGCAATAGTGACTCTTCTTACCAGAAAACAATTCTGGCTCTTAGGACCAGAAACTGCATGTGATTCAACTCTACTTAGGACTGGGAAACTAACGCTATCTTGCCTTACACGAAACAAGCTCTGCTTTTGAGAAAAGGGCACACTTCTACTCTACTGTGTTTCCTATGGGGTCCGAACAGTGAGCTTGCTCAGAACAAAAGAACTGTGCTTCCTACACACACGGGCCATATCTAGTTCAACTCTGCTTAGGAAACTGACAAGAACAGTAGCTCCTCTTCAGTCAAATACACTGTAATTGATTGGAACAGACGCAAGTGCTATTTGTACTGTGTATGGCAATGGGAGCGCAATTGTGACTCTTCTTACCAGAAGACAACTCTTGCTTGTAGGACCAGAAACTGCATGTGATTCAACTCCATTTAGAACTGGGAAACAATCGCTAGCTCGCCTTACGAGAAACACACTCTGCTTTTGAGAAAACAGCACTCTTCTACTCTTCTGTGTTTCCTTTGGGGTCCAAAGAGTGAGCTTGCTCAGAACCAAAGAACTGTGCTTCCTACACAAACGGGCCATATCAGTTCAACTCTGCTTAGGAAACTGACAAGAACAGTAGCTCCTCTTCAGTCCAATACACAGTACGTGATGGGAACAGACGCGAGTGCTATTTGCACTGTGTATGGCAATGGGAGCGCAATAGTGACTCTTCTTTCCAGAAAACAACTCTTGCTCGTAGGACCAGAAATTGCATGTGATTCAACTCCATTTAGAACTGGGAAACAAACGCTAGCTCGCCTTACAATAAACTCACTCTGCTTTTGAGAAAAGAGCACTCACTACTCTACTGTGTTTCCTATAGGGCCAGAACAGTGAGCTTGCTCAGAACAAAAGAACTGTGCTTCCTACACACACGGGCCATATCTAGTTCAACTCTGCTTAGGAATCTGACAAGGACAGTAGATCCTCTTCAGTCCCATACATTGTACATGCTGGGAAAAGACTCCAGTGCTATTTGCACTGTGTAGGGGAATGGGAGCACAATAGTGTCTTTTCTTACCAGAAAACAACTCTTGCTCGTAGGACCAGAAACTGCATGTGATTCAACTTCATTTAGGACTGAAAAACAAATGCTAGCTCGCCTTACAAGAAACACACTCTGCTTTTGAGAAAAGGGCACTCTTCTACTCCACAGTATTTCCTATAGGGCCAAAACAGTGAGCATGCTCAGAAAAAAAGAACTGTGCTTCCTACACACACGGCCATATCTAGTTCAATTCTGCTTAGGAAACTGACAAGAACAGTAGATCCTCTTCAGTCCAATACACTGTACATGCTGGGAACAGACGCCAGTGCTATTTGTAATGTGTATGACAATGGGAGCGCAATAGTGACTCTTCTAACCAGAAAACAACTCTTGATCGTAGGAACAGAAACTGCATGTGATTCAACTCCATTTAGGACTGAAAAACAAACGCTAGCTCGCCTTACAAGAAACACACACTGCTTTTGACAAAAGGGCTCTCTTCTACTCTACTGTGTTTCCTATAGGGTCAGAACAGTGAGCTTGCTCAGAACAAAAGATCTGTGCTTCCTACACACACGGTCATATCTAGTTCAATTCTGCTTATGAAACTGACAAGAACAGTAGCTCCTCTTCAGTCAAATACACTGTAATTGATTGGAACAGACGCAAGTGCTATTTGTACTGTGTATGGCAATGGGAGCGCAATTGTGACTCTTCTTACCAGAAGACAACTCTTGCTTGTAGGACCAGAAACTGCATGTGATTCAACTCCATTTAGAACTGGGAAACAATCGCTAGCTCGCCTTACGAGAAACACACTCTGCTTTTGAGAAAACAGCACTCTTCTACTCTTCTGTGTTTCCTTTGGGGTCCAAAGAGTGAGCTTGCTCAGAACCAAAGAACTGTGCTTCCTACACAAACGGGCCATATCAGTTCAACTCTGCTTAGGAAACTGACAAGAACAGTAGCTCCTCTTCAGTCCAATACACAGTACGTGATGGGAACAGACGCGAGTGCTATTTGCACTGTGTATGGCAATGGGAGCGCAATAGTGACTCTTCTTTCCAGAAAACAACTCTTGCTCGTAGGACCAGAAATTGCATGTGATTCAACTCCATTTAGAACTGGGAAACAAACGCTAGCTCGCCTTACAATAAACTCACTCTGCTTTTGAGAAAAGAGCACTCACTACTCTACTGTGTTTCCTATAGGGCCAGAACAGTGAGCTTGCTCAGAACAAAAGAACTGTGCTTCCTACACACACGGGCCATATCTAGTTCAACTCTGCTTAGGAATCTGACAAGGACAGTAGATCCTCTTCAGTCCCATACATTGTACATGCTGGGAAAAGACTCCAGTGCTATTTGCACTGTGTAGGGGAATGGGAGCACAATAGTGTCTTTTCTTACCAGAAAACAACTCTTGCTCGTAGGACCAGAAACTGCATGTGATTCAACTTCATTTAGGACTGAAAAACAAATGCTAGCTCGCCTTACAAGAAACACACTCTGCTTTTGAGAAAAGGGCACTCTTCTACTCCACAGTATTTCCTATAGGGCCAAAACAGTGAGCATGCTCAGAAAAAAAGAACTGTGCTTCCTACACACACGGCCATATCTAGTTCAATTCTGCTTAGGAAACTGACAAGAACAGTAGATCCTCTTCAGTCCAATACACTGTACATGCTGGGAACAGACGCCAGTGCTATTTGTAATGTGTATGACAATGGGAGCGCAATAGTGACTCTTCTAACCAGAAAACAACTCTTGATCGTAGGAACAGAAACTGCATGTGATTCAACTCCATTTAGGACTGAAAAACAAACGCTAGCTCGCCTTACAAGAAACACACACTGCTTTTGACAAAAGGGCTCTCTTCTACTCTACTGTGTTTCCTATAGGGTCAGAACAGTGAGCTTGCTCAGAACAAAAGATCTGTGCTTCCTACACACACGGTCATATCTAGTTCAATTCTGCTTATGAAACTGACAAGAACAGTAGATCCTCTTCAGTCCCATACACTGTACTTGCTGGGAACAGACGCGAGTGCTATTTGTACTGTGTATGGCAATGGGAGCACAATAGTGACTTTCCTTACCAGAAAACAACTCTTGCTCGTAGGACCAAAAACTGCATGTGATTCAACTCCATTTAGGACTGTAAACAAACGCTAGCTCACCTTACAAGAAAGACACTCTGCTTTTGAGAAAAGAGCACTCTTCAAC
>NW_026738399.1:0-18025 GCF_949786415.1 Peromyscus eremicus
GGATTCAACTCCGTTTAGGACTGGGAAACAAACGCTAAACTCGCCTTACAAGAAACACACTCTGCTTTGAGAAAACAGCACTCTTCTACTCTCCTGTGTTTCCTATAGGGCCAGAACAGTGAGCTTGCTCAGAACAAAAGAACTGTGCTTCCTACACACACGGGGCATATCTAGTTGAACTCTGCTTAGGAAACTGACAAGAACAGTAGCTTCTCTTCAGTCCAATACACTGCACTTGCTGGGAACAGACGCAAGTGCTATTTGCACTGTGTATGGCAATGGGAGCGCAATAGTGACTCTTCTTAGCAGAAAACAACTCTTGCTCGTAGGACCAGAAAATGCATGGGATTCAACTCCGTTTAAGACTGGGAAACAAACGCTAGCTCGCCTTACAAGAAACACACTCTGCTTTTGAGAAAACAGCACTCTTCTACTCTCCTGTGTTTCCTATAGGGCCAGAACAGTGAGCTTGCTCAGAACAAAAGAACTGTGCTTCCTACACACACGGGGCATATCTAGTTCAACTCTGCTTAGGAAACTGACAAGAACAGTAGCTTCTCTTCAGTCCAATACACTGCACTTGCTGGGAACAGACGCAAGTGCTATATGCACTGTGTATGGCAATGGGAGCGCAATAGTGACTCTTCTTAGCAGAAAACAACTCTTGCTCGTAGGACCAGAAACTGCATGGGATTCAACTCCGTTTACGACTGGGAAACAAACACTAGCTCGCATTACAAGAAACACACTCTGCTTTTGAGAAAACAGCACTCTTCTACTCTCCTGTGTTTCCTGTAGGGCCAGAACAGTGAGCTTGCTCAGAACAAAAGAACTGTGCTTCCTACACACACGGGGCATATCTAGTTCAACTCTGCTTAGGAAACTGACAAGAACAGTAGCTTCTCTTCAGTCCAATACTCTGCACATGCTGGGAACAGACACAAGTGCTATTTGCACTGTGTATGGCAAAGGCAGCGCAATAGTGACTCTTCTTAGCAGAAAACAACTCTTGCTCGTAGGACCAGAAACTGCATGGGATTCAACTCCGTTTAGGACTGGGAAACAAACGCTAGCTCGCCTTACAAGAAAAACACTCTGCTTTGAGAAAACAGCACCCTTCTACTCTCCTGTGTTTCCTATAGGGCCAGAACAGTGAGATTGCTCAGAACAAAAGAACTGTGCTTCCTACACACACGGGGCATATCTAGTTCAACTCTGCTTAGGAAACTGACAAGAACAGTAGCTTCTCTTCAGTCCAATACACTGCACCTGCTGGGAACAGACGCAAGTGCTATTTGCACTGTGTAGGGCAATGGGAGCGCAATAGTGACTCTTCTTAGCAGAAAACAACTCTTGCTCGTAGGACCAGAAACTGCATGGGATTCAACTCCGTTTAGGACTGGGAAACAAACGCTAGCTCGCCTTACAAGAAACACACTCTGCTTTTGAGAAAACAGCACTCTTCTACTCTCCTGTGTTTCCTATAGGGCCAGAACAGTGAGCTTGCTCAGAACAAAAGAACTGTGCTTCCTACACACACGGGGCATATCTAGTTCAACTCTGCTTAGGAAACTGACAAGAACAGTAGCTTCTCTTCAGTCCAATACACTGCACTTGCTGGGAACAGACGCAAGTGCTATTTGCACAGTGTATGGCAATGGGAGCGCAATAGTGACTCTTCTTAGCAGAAAACAACTCTTGCTCGTAGGACCAGAAACTGCATGGGATTCAACTCCGTTTACGACTGGGAAACAAACGCTAGCTCGCCTTACAAGAAACACACTCTGCTTTTGAGAAAACAGCACTCTTCTACTCTCCTGTGTTTCCTGTAGGGCCAGAACAGTGAGCTTGCTCAGAACAAAAGAACTGTGCTTCCTACACACACGGGGCATATCTAGTTCAACTCTGCTTAGGAAACTGACAAGAACAGTAGCTTCTCTTCAGTCCAATACACTGCACTTGCTGGGAACAGACGCAAGTGCTATTTGCACTGTGTATGGCAAAGGCAGCCCAATAGTGACTCTTCTTAGCAGAAAACAACTCTTGCTCGTAGGACCAGAAACTGCATGGGATTCAACTCCGTTTAGGACTGGGAAACAAACGCTAGCTCGCCTTACAAGAAAAACACTCTGCTTTTGAGAAAACAGCACTCTTCTACTCTCCTGTGTTTCCTATAGGGCCAGAACAGTGAGATTGCTCAGAACAAAAGAACTGTGCTTCCTACACACACGGGGCATATCTAGTTCAACTCTGCTTAGGAAACTGACAAGAACAGTAGCTTCTCTTCAGTCCAATACACTGCACTTGCTTGGAACAGACGCAAGTGCTATTTGCAAAGTGTATGGCAATGGGAGCGCAATAGTGACTCTTCTTAGCAGAAAACAACTCTTGCTCGTAGGACCAGAAACTGCATGGGATTCAACTCCGTTTACGACTGGGAAACAAATGCTAGCTCGCCTTACAAGAAACACACTCTGCTTTTGAGAAAACAGCACTCTTCTACTCTCCTGTGTTTCCTATAGGGCCAGAACAGTGTGCTTGCTCAGAACAAAAGAACTGTGCTTCCTACACACACGGGGCATATCTAGTTCAACTCTGCTTAGGAAACTGACAAGAACAGTAGCTTCTCTTCAGTCCAATACACTGCACTTGCTGGGAACAGACGCAAGTGCTATTTGCACTGTGTATGGCAATGGGAGCGCAATAGTGACTCTTCTTAGCAGAAAACAACTCTTGCTCGTAGGACCAGAAACTGCATGGGATTCAACTCCGTTTAGGACTGGGAAACAAACACTAGCTCGACTTACAAGAAAAACACTCTGCTTTTGAGAAAACAGCACTCTTCTACTCTCCTGTGTTTCCCATAGGGCCAGAACAGTGAGATTGCTCAGAACAAAAGAACTGTGCTTCCTACACACACGGGGCATATCTAGTTCAACTCTGCTTAGGAAACTGACAAGAACAGGAGCTTCTCTTCAGTCCAATACACTGCACTTGCTGGGAACAGACACAAGTGCTATTTGCACTGTGTATGGCAATGGGAGGGCAATAGTGACTCTTCTTAGCAGAAAACAACTCTTGCTCGTAGGACCAGAAACTGCATGGGATTCAACTCCGTTTACGACTGGGAAACAAACGCTAGCTCGCCTTACAAGAAACCCACTCTGCTTTTGAGAAAACAGCACTCTTCTTCTCTCCTGTGTTTCCTATAGGGCCAGAACAGTGAGCTTGCTCAGAACAAAAGAACTGTGCTTCCTACACACACGGGGCATATCTAGTTCAACTCTGCTTAGGAAACTGACAAGAACAGTAGCTTCTCTTCAGTCCAATACACTGCACTTGCTGGGAACAGACGCAAGTGCTATTTGCACTGTGTATGGCAATGGGAGCGCAATAGTGACTCTTCTTAGCAGAAAACAACTCTTGCTCGTAGGACCAGAAACTGCATGGGATTCAACTCCGTTTAGGACTGGGAAACAAACGCTAAACTCGCCTTACAAGAAACACACTCTGCTTTTGAGAAAACAGCACTCTTCTACTCTCCTGTGTTTCCTATAGGGCCAGAACAGTGAGCTTGCTCAGAACAAAAGAACTGTGCTTCCTACACACACGGGGCATATCTAGTTGAACTCTGCTTAGGAAACTGACAAGAACAGTAGCTTCTCTTCAGTCCAATACACTGCACTTGCTGGGAACAGACGCAAGTGCTATTTGCACTGTGTATGGCAATGGGAGCGCAATAGTGACTCTTCTTAGCAGAAAACAACTCTTGCTCGTAGGACCAGAAACTGCATGGGATTCAACTCCGTTTAGGACTGGGAAACAAACGCTAGCTCGCCTTACAAGAAACACACTCTGCTTTTGAGAAAACAACACTCTTCTACTCTCCTGTGTTTCCTATAGGGCCAGAGCAGTGAGCTTGCTCAGAACAAAAGAACTGTGCTTCCTACACACGGGGCATATCTAGTTCAACTCTGCTTAGGAAACTGACAAGAACAGTAGCTTCTCTTCAGTCCAATACACTGCACTTGCTGGGAACAGACGCAAGTGCTATTTGCACTGTGTATGGCAATGGGAGCGCAACAGTGACTCTTCTTAGCAGAAAACAACTCTTGCTCGTAGGAACAGAAACTGCATGGGATTCAACTCCGTTTAGGACTGGGAAACAAACGCTAGCTCGCCTTACAAGAAACACACTCTGCTTTTGAGAAAACAGCACTCTTCTACTCTCCTGTGTTTCCTATAGGGCCAGAACAGTGAGCTTGCTCAGAACAAAAGAACTGTGCTTCCTACACACACGGGGCATATCTAGTTCAACTCTGCTTAGGAAACTGACAAGAACAGTAGCTTCTCTTCAGTCCAATACACTGCACTTACTGGGAACAGACGCAAGTGCTATTTGCACTGTGAATTGCAATGGGATCGCAACAGTGACTCTTCTTAGCAGAAAACAACTCTTGCTCGTAGGACCGGAAACTGCATGGGATTCAACTCCGTTTAGGACTGGGAAACAAACGCTAGCTTGCCTTACAAGAAACACACTCTGCTTTTGAGAAAACAGCACTCTTCTACTCTCCTGTGTTTCCTATAGGGCCAGAACAGTGAGCTTGCTCAGAACAAAAGAACTGTGCTTCCTACACACACGGGGCATATCTAGTTGAACTCTGCTTAGGAAACTGACAAGAACAGTAGCTTCTCTTCAGTCCAATACACTGCACTTGCTGGGAACAGACGCAAGTGCTATTTGCACTGTGTATGGCAATGGGAGCGCAATAGTGACTCTTCTTAGCAGAAAACAACTCTTGCTCGTAGGACCAGAAAATGCATGGGATTCAACTCCGTTTAAGACTGGGAAACAAACGCTAGCTCGCCTTACAAGAAACACACTCTGCTTTTGAGAAAACAGCACTCTTCTACTCTCCTGTGTTTCCTATAGGGCCAGAACAGTGAGCTTGCTCAGAACAAAAGAACTGTGCTTCCTACACACACGGGGCATATCTAGTTCAACTCTGCTTAGGAAACTGACAAGAACAGTAGCTTCTCTTCAGTCCAATACACTGCACTTGCTGGGAACAGACGCAAGTGCTATATGCACTGTGTATGGCAATGGGAGCACAATAGTGACTCTTCTTAGCAGAAAACAACTCTTGCTCGTAGGACCAGAAACTGCATGGGATTCAACTCCGTTTAGGACTGGGAAACAAAGCTAGCTCGCCTTACAAGAAACACACTCTGCTTTTGAGAAAACAGCGATCTTCTACTCTCCTGTGTTTCCTGCAGGGCTAAAACAGTGAGCTTGCTCAGAACAAAAGAACTGTGCTTCCTACACACACGGGGCATATCTAGTTCAACTCTGCTTAGGAAACTGACAAGAACAGTAGCTTCTCTTCAGTCCAATACACTGCACTTGCTGGGAACAGACGCAAGTGCTATTTGCACTGTGTATGGCAATGGGAGCACAATAGTGACTCTTCTTAGCAGAAAACAACTCTTGCTCGTAGGACCAGAAACTGCATGGGATTCAACTCCGTTTAGGACTGGGAAACAAACGCTAGCTCGCCTTACAAGAAACACACTCTGCTTTTGAGAAAACAGCACTCTTCTACTCTCCTGTGTTTCCTATAGGGCCAGAACAGTGAACTTGCTCAGAACAAAAGAACTGTGCTTCCTACACACACGGGGCATATCTAGTTCAACTCTGCTTAGGAAACTGACAAGAACAGTAGCTTCTCTTCAGTCCAATACACTGCACTTGCGGGGAACAGACGCAAGTGCTATTTGCACTGTGTATGGCAAAGGGAGCGCAATAGTGACTCTTCTTAGCAGAAAACAACTCTTGCTCGTAGGACCAGAAACTGCATGGGATTCAACTCCGTTTAGGACTGGGAAACAAACGCTAAACTCGCCTTACAAGAAACACACTCTGCTTTTGAGAAAACAGCACTCTTCTACTCTCCTGTGTTTCCTATAGGGCCAGAACAGTGAGCTTGCTCAGAACAAAAGAACTGTGCTTCCTACACACACGGGGCATATCTAGTTGAACTCTGCTTAGGAAACTGACAAGAACAGTAGCTTCTCTTCAGTCCAATACACTGCACCTGCTGGGAACAGACGCAAGTGCTATTTGCACTGTGTAGGGCAATGGGAGCGCAATAGTGACTCTTCTTAGCAGAAAACAGCTCTTGCTCGTAGGACCAGAAACTGCATGGGATTCAACTCCGTTTAGGACTGGGAAACAAACGCTAGCTCGCCTTACAAGAAACACACTCTGCTTTTGAGAAAACAGCACTCTTCTACTCTCCTGTGTTTCCTATAGGGCCAGAACAGTGAGCTTGCTCAGAACAAAAGAACTGTGCTTCCTACACACACGGGGCATATCTAGTTCAACTCTGCTTAGGAAACTGACAAGAACAGTAGCTTCTCTTCAGTCCAATACACTGCACTTGCTGGGAACAGACGCAAGTGCTATTTGCACAGTGTATGGCAATGGGAGCGCAATAGTGACTCTTCTTAGCAGAAAACAACTCTTGCTCGTAGGACCAGAAACTGCATGGGATTCAACTCCGTTTACGACTGGGAAACAAACGCTAGCTCGCCTTACAAGAAACACACTCTGCTTTTGAGAAAACAGCACTCTTCTACTCTCCTGTGTTTCCTGTAGGGCCAGAACAGTGAGCTTGCTCAGAACAAAAGAACTGTGCTTCCTACACACACGGGGCATATCTAGTTCAACTCTGCTTAGGAAACTGACAAGAACAGTAGCTTCTCTTCAGTCCAATACACTGCACTTGCTGGGAACAGACGCAAGTGCTATTTGCACTGTGTATGGCAAAGGCAGCCCAATAGTGACTCTTCTTAGCAGAAAACAACTCTTGCTCGTAGGACCAGAAACTGCATGGGATTCAACTCCGTTTAGGACTGGGAAACAAACGCTAGCTCGCCTTACAAGAAAAACACTCTGCTTTTGAGAAAACAGCACTCTTCTACTCTCCTGTGTTTCCTATAGGGCCAGAACAGTGAGATTGCTCAGAACAAAAGAACTGTGCTTCCTACACACACGGGGCATATCTAGTTCAACTCTGCTTAGGAAACTGACAAGAACAGTAGCTTCTCTTCAGTCCAATACACTGCACTTGCTTGGAACAGACGCAAGTGCTATTTGCACTGTGTATGGCAATGGGAGCGCAATAGTGACTCTTCTTAGCAGAAAACAACTCTTGCTCGTAGGACCAGAAACTGCATGGGATTCAACTCCGTTTAGGACTGGGAAACAAACGCTAGCTCGCCTTACAAGAAAAACACTCTGCTTTTGAGAAAACAGCACTCTTCTACTCTCCTGTGTTTCCCATAGGGCCAGAACAGTGAGATTGCTCAGAACAAAAGAACTGTGCTTCCTACACACACGGGGCATATCTAGTTCAACTCTGCTTAGGAAACTGACAAGAACAGGAGCTTCTCTTCAGTCCAATACACTGCACTTGCTGGGAACAGACGCAAGTGCTATTTGCACTGTGTATGGCAATGGGAGGGCAATAGTGACTCTTCTTAGCAGAAAACAACTCTTGCTCGTAGGACCAGAAACTGCATGGGATTCAACTCCGTTTAGGACTGGGAAACAAACGCTAGCTCGCCTTACAAGAAACCCACTCTGCTTTTGAGAAAACAGCACTCTTCTTCTCTCCTGTGTTTCCTATAGGGCCAGAACAGTGAGCTTGCTCAGAACAAAAGAACTGTGCTTCCTACACACACGGGGCATATCTAGTTCAACTCTGCTTAGGAAACTGACAAGAACAGTAGCTTCTCTTCAGTCCAATACACTGCACTTGCTGGGAACAGACGCAAGTGCTATTTGCACTGTGTATGGCAATGGGAGCGCAATAGTGACTCTTCTTAGCAGAAAACAACTCTTGCTCGTAGGACCAGAAACTGCATGGGATTCAACTCCGTTTAGGACTGGGAAACAAACGCTAAACTCGCCTTACAAGAAACACACTCTGCTTTTGAGAAAACAGCACTCTTCTACTCTCCTGTGTTTCCTATAGGGCCAGAACAGTGAGCTTGCTCAGAACAAAAGAACTGTGCTTCCTACACACACGGGGCATATCTAGTTGAACTCTGCTTAGGAAACTGACAAGAACAGTAGCTTCTCTTCAGTCCAATACACTGCACTTGCTGGGAACAGACGCAAGTGCTATTTGCACTGTGTATGGCAATGGGAGCGCAATAGTGACTCTTCTTAGCAGAAAACAACTCTTGCTCGTACGACCAGAAACTGCATGGGATTCAACTCTGTTTAAGATGGGAAACAAACGCTAGCTCGCCTTACAAGAAACACACTCTGCTTTTGAGAAAACAGCACTCTTCTACTCTCCTGTGTTTCCTATAGGGCCAGAACAGTGAGCTTGCTCAGAACAAAAGAACTGTGCTTCCTACACACACGGGGCATATCTAGTTCAACTCTGCTTAGGAAACTGACAAGAACAGTAGCTTCTCTTCAGTCCAATACACTGCACTTGCTGGGAACAGACGCAAGTGCTATTTGCACTGTGTATGGCAATGGGAGCGCAATAGTGACTCTTCTTAGCAGAAAACAACTCTTGCTCGTAGGACCAGAAACTGCATGGGATTCAACTCCGTTTACGACTGGGAAACAAACGCTAGCTCGCCTTACAAGAAACACACTCTGCTTTTGAGAAAACAGCACTCTTCTACTCTCCTGTGTTTCCTGTAGGGCCAGAAGAGTGAGCTTGCTCAGAACAAAAGAAGTGTGCTTCCTACACACACGGGGCATATCTAGTTCAACTCTGCTTAGGAAACTGACAAGAACAGTAGCTTCTCTTCAGTCCAATACACTGCACATGCTGGGAACAGACACAAGTGCTATTTGCACTGTGTATGGCAAAGGCAGCGCAATAGTGACTCTTCTTAGCAGAAAACAACTCTTGCTCGTAGGACCAGAAACTGCATGGGATTCAACTCCGTTTAGGACTGGGAAACAAACGCTAGCTCGCCTTACAAGAAAAACACTCTGCTTTTGAGAAAACAGCACCCTTCTACTCTCCTGTGTTTCCTATAGGGCCAGAACAGTGAGATTGCTCAGAACAAAAGAACTGTGCTTCCTACACACACGGGGCATATCTAGTTCAACTCTGCTTAGGAAACTGACAAGAACAGTAGCTTCTCTTCAGTCCAATACACTGCACTTGCTGGGAACAGACACAAGTGCTATTTGCACTGTGTATGGCAATGGGAGCGCAATAGTGACTCTTCTTAGCAGAAAACAACTCTTGCTCGTAGGACCAGAAACTGCATGGGATTCAACTCCATTTACGACTGGGAAACAAACGCTAGCTCGCCTTACAAGAAACACACTCTGCTTTTGAGAAAACAGCACTCTTCTACTCTCCTGTGTTTCCTATAGGGCCAGAACAGTGTGCTTGCTCAGAACAAAAAAACTGTGCTTCCTACACACACGGGGCATATCTAGTTCAACTCTGCTTAGGAAACTGACAAGAACAGTAGCTTCTCTTCAGTCCAATACACTGCACTTGCTGGGAACAGAAGCAAGTGCTATTTGCACAGTGTATTGCAATGGGAGCACAATAGTGACTCTTCTTAGCAGAAAACAACTCTTGCTCGTAGGACCAGAAACTGCTTGGGATTCAACTCCGTTTAGGACTGGGAAACAAACGCTAGCTCGCCTTACAAGAAACACACTCTGCTTTTGAGAAAACAGCACTCTTCTACTCTTCTGTGTTTCCTATAGGGCCAGAACAGTGAGCTTGCTCAGAACAAAAGAACTGTGCTTCCTACACACACGGGGCATATCTAGTTCAACTCTGCTTAGGAAACTGACAAGAACAGTAGCTTCTCTTCAGTCCAATACACTGCACTTGCTGGGAACAGACGCAAGTGCTATTTGCACTGTGTATGGCAATGGGAGCACAATAGTGACTCTTCTTAGCAGAAAACAACTCTTGCTCGTAGGACCAGAAACTGCATGGGATTCAACTCCGTTTAGGACTGGGAAACAAATGCTAGCTCGCCTTACAAGAAACACACTCTGCTTTTGAGAAAACAGCACTCTTCTACTCTCCTGTGTTTCCTGCAGGGCTAGAACAGTGAGCTTGCTCAGAACAAAAGAACTGTGCTTCCTACACACACGGGGCATATCTAGTTCATCTCTGCTTAGGAAACTGACAAGAACAGTAGCTTCTCTTCAGTCCAATACACTGCACTTGCTGGGAACAGATGCAAGTGCTATTTGCACTGTGTATGGCAATGGGAGCACAATAGTGACTCTTCTTAGCAGAAAACAACTCTTGCTTGTAGGACCAGAAACTGTATGGGATTCAACTCCGTTTAGGACTGGGAAACAAACGCTAGCTCGCCTTACAAGAAACACACTCTGCTTTTGAGAAAACAGCACTCTTCTACTCTCCTGTGTTTCCTATAGGGCCAGAACAGTGAACTTGCTCAGAACAAAAGAACTGTGCTTCCTACACACACGGGGCATATCTAGTTCAACTCTGCTTAGGAAACTGACAAGAACAGTAGCTTCTATTCAGTCCAATACACTGCACTTGCTGGGAACAGACGCAAGTGCTATTTGCACTGTGTATGGCAATGGGAGCGCAATAGTGACTCTTCTTAGCAGAAAACAACTCTTGCTCGTAGGACCAGAAACTGCATGGGATTCAACTCCGTTTAGGACTGGGAAACAAACGCTAGCTCGCCTTACAAGAAACACACTCTGCTTTTGAGAAAACAGCACTCTTCTACTCTCCTGTGTTTCCTGCAGGTCTAGAACAGTGAGCTTGCTCAGAACAAAAGAACTGTGCTTCCTACACACACGGGTCATATCTAGTTCAACTCTGCTTAGGAAACTGACAAGAACAGTAGCTTCTCTTCAGTCCAATACACTGCACTTGCTGGGAACAGACGCAAGTGCTATTTGCACTGTGTATGGCAATGGGAGCGCAATAGTGACTCTTCTTAGCAGAAAACAACTCTTGCTCGTAGGACCAGAAACTGCATGGGATTCAACTCCGTTTAGGACTGGGAAACAAACGCTAGCTCGCCTTACAAGAAACACACTCTGCTTTTGAGAAAACAACACTCTTCTACTCTCCTGTGTTTCCTATAGGGACAGAGCAGTGAGCTTGCTCAGAACAAAAAACTGTGCTTCCTACACACGGGGCATATCTAGTTCAACTCTGCTTAGGAAACTGACAAGAACAGTAGCTTCTCTTCAGTCCAATACACTGCACTTGCTGGGAACAGACGCAAGTGCTATTTGCACTGTGTATGGCAATGGGAGCGCAACAGTGACTCTTCTTAGCAGAAAACAACTCTTGCTCGTAGGAACAGAAACTGCATGGGATTCAACTCCGTTTAGGACTGGGAAACAAACGCTAGCTCGCCTTACAAGAAACACACTCTGCTTTTGAGAAAACAGCACTCTTCTACTCTCCTGTGTTTCCTATAGGGCCAGAACAGTGAGCTTGCTCAGAACAAAAGAACTGTGCTTCCTACACACACGGGGCATATCTAGTTCAACTCTGCTTAGGAAACTGACAAGAACAGTAGCTTCTCTTCAGTCCAATACACTGCACTTAGTGGGAACAGACGCAAGTGCTATTTGCACTGTGAATTGCAATGGGATCGCAACAGTGACTCTTCTTAGCAGAAAACAACTCTTGCTCGTAGGACCAGAAACTGCATGGGATTCAACTCCGTTTAGGACTGGGAAACAAACGCTAGCTTGCCTTACAAGAAACACACTCTGCTTTTGAGAAAACAGCACTCTTCTACTCTCCTGTGTTTCCTATAGGGCCAGAACAGTGAGCTTGCTCAGAACAAAAGAACTGTGCTTCCTACACACACGGGGCATATCTAGTTCAACTCTGCTTAGGAAACTGACAAGAACAGTAGCTTCTCTTCAGTCCAATACACTGCACTTGCTGGGAACAGACGCAAGTGCTATTTGCACTGTGTATGGCAATGGGAGCACAATAGTGACTCTTCTTAGCAGAAAACAACTCTTGCTCGTAGGACCAGAAACTGCATGGGATTCAACTCCGTTTAGGACTGGGAAACAAACGCTAGCTCGCCTTACAAGAAACACACTCTGCTTTTGAGAAAACAGCACTCTTCTACTCTCCTGTGTTTCCTGTATGGCCAGAACAGTGAGCTTGCTCAGAACAAAAGAACTGTGCTTCCTACACACACGGGGCATATCTAGTTCAACTCTGCTTAGGAAACTGACAAGAACAGTAGCTTCTCTTCAGTCCAATACACTGCACTTGCTGGGAACAGACGCAAGTGCTATTTGCACTGTGTATGGCAATGGGAGCGCAATAGTGACTCTTCTTAGCAGAAAACAACTCTTGCTCGTAGGACCAGAAACTGCATGGGATTCAACTCCGTTTAAGACTGGGAAACAAACGCTAGCTCGCCTTACAAGAAACACACTCTGCTTTTGAGAAAACAGCACTCTTCTACTCTCCTGTGTTTCCTATAGGGCCAGAACAGTGTGCTTGCTCAGAACAAAAGAACTGTGCTTCCTACACACACGGGGCATATCTAGTTCAACTCTGCTTAGGAAACTGACAAGAACAGTAGCTTCTCTTCAGTCCAATACACTGCACTTGCTGGGAACAGACGCAAGTGCTATTTGCACTGTGTATTGCAATGGGAGCGCAATAGTGACTCTTCTTAGCAGAAAACAACTCTTGCTCGTAGGACCAGAAACTGCATGGGATTCAACTCCGTTTAGGACTGGGAAACAAATGCTAGCTCGCCTTACAAGAAACACACTCTGCTTTTGAGAAAACAGCACTCTTCTACTCTTCTGTGTTTCCTATAAGGCCAGAACAGTGAGCTTGCTCAGAACAAAAGAACTGTGCTTCCTACACACACGGGGCATATCTAGTTCAACTCTGCTTAGGAAACTGACAAGAACAGTAGCTTCTCTTCAGTCCAATACACTGCACTTGCTGGGAACAGACGCAAGTGCTATTTGCACTGTGTATGGCAATGGGAGCGCAATAGTGACTCTTCTTAGCAGAAAACAACTCTTGCTCGTAGGACCAGAAACTGCATGGGATTCAACTCCGTTTAGGACTGGGAAACAAAGCTAGCTTGCCTTACAAGAAACACACTCTGCTTTTGAGAAAACAGCGATCTTCTACTCTCCTGTGTTTCCTGCAGGGCTAAAACAGTGAGCTTGCTCAGAACAAAAGAACTGTGCTTCCTACACACACGGGGCATATCTAGTTCAACTCTGCTTAGGAAACTGACAAGAACAGTAGCTTCTCTTCAGTCCAATACACTGCACTTGCTGGGAACAGACGCAAGTGCTATTTGCACTGTGTATGGCAATGGGAGCACAATAGTGACTCTTCTTAGCAGAAAATAACTCTTGCAAATAGGACCAGAAACTGCATGGGATTCAACTCCGTTTACGACTGGGAAACAAACGCTAGCTCGCCTTACAAGAAACACACTCTGCTTTTGAGAAAACAGCACTCTTCTACTCTCCTGTGTTTCCCATAGGGCCAGAACAGTGAGCTTGCTCAGAACAAAAGAACTGTGCTTCCTACACACACGGGGCATATCTAGTTCAACTCTGCTTAGGAAACTGACAAGAACAGTAGCTTCTCTTCAGTCCAATACACTGCACTTGCTGGGAACAGACGCAAGTGCTATTTGCACTGTGTATGGCAATGGGAGCACAATAGTGACTCTTCTTAGCAGAAAACAACTCTTGCTCGTAGGACCAGAAACTGCATGGGATTCAACTCCGTTTAGGACTGGGAAACAAACGCTAGCTCGCCTTACAAGAAACACACTCTGCTTTTGAGAAAACAGCACTCTTCTACTCTCCTGTGTTTCCTATAGGGCCAGAACAGTGAGCTTGCTCAGAACAAAAGAACTGTGCTTCCTACACACACGGGGCATATCTAGTTCAACTCTGCTTAGGAAACTGACAAGAACAGGAGCTTCTCTTCAGTCCAATACACTGCACTTGCTGGGAACAGATGCAAGTGCTATATGCACTGTGTATGGCAATGGGAGCGCAATAGTGACTCTTCTTAGCAGAAAACAACTCTTGCTCGTAGGACCAGAAACTGCATGGGATTCAACTCCATTTAGGACTGGGAAACAAACGCTAGCTTGCCTTACAAGAAACACACTCTGCTTTTGAGAAAACAGCACTCTTCTACTCTCCTGTGTTTCCTATAGGGCCAGAACAGTGAGCTTGCTCAGAACAAAAGAACTGTGCTTCCTACACACACGGGGCATATCTAGTTCAACTCTGCTTAGGAAACTGACAAGAACAGTAGCTTCTCTTCAGTCCAATACACTGCACTTGCTGGGAACAGACGCAAGTGCTATTTGCACTGTGTATGGCAATGGGAGCACAATAGTGAATCTTCTTAGCAGAAAACAACTCTTGCTCGTAGGACCATAAACTGCATGGGATTCAACTCCGTTTAGGACTGGGAAACAAACGCTAGCTCGCCTTACAAGAAACACACTCTGCTTTTGAGAAAACAGCACTCTTCTACTCTCCTGTGTTTCCTGTAGGGCCAGAACAGTGAGCTTGCTCAGAACAAAAGAACTGTGCTTCCTACACACACGGGGCATATCTAGTTCAACTCTGCTTAGGAAACTGACAAGAACAGTAGCTTCTCTTCAGTCCAATACACTGCACTTGCTGGGAACAGACGCAAGTGCTATTTGCACTGTGTAATGCAAAGGGAGCGCAATAGTGACTCTTCTTAGCAGAAAACAACTCTTGCTCTTAGGACCAGAAACTGCATGGGATTCAACTCCGTTTAGGACTGGGAAACAAACGCTAGCTCGCCTTACAAGAAACACACTCTGCTTTTGAGAAAACAGCACTCTTCTACTCTCCTGTGTTTCCTGTAGGGCCAGAACAGTGAGCTTGCTCAGAACAAAAGAACTGTGCTTCCTACACACACGGGGCATATCTAGTTCAACTCTGCTTAGGAAACTGACAAGAACAGTAGCTTCTCTTCAGTCCAATACACTGCACTTGCTGGGAACAGACGCAAGTGCTATTTGCACTGTGTTTGGCAATGGGAGCACAAGAGTGACTCTTCTTAGCAGAAAACAACTCTTGCTCGTAGGACCAGAAACTGCATGGGATTCAACTCCATTTACGACTGGGAAACAAACGCTAGCTCGCCTTACAAGAAACACACTCTGCTTTTGAGAAAACAGCACTCTTCTACTCTCCTGTGTTTCCTGTAGGGCCAGAACAGTGAGCTTGCTCAGAACAAAAGAACTGTGCTTCCTACACACACGGGGCATATCTAGTTCAACTCTGCTTAGGAAACTGACAAGAACAGGAGCTTCTCTTCAGTCCAATACACTGCACTTGCTGGGAACAGACGCAAGTGCTATTTGCACTGTGTATGGCAAAGGCAGCGCAATAGTGACTCTTCTTAGCAGAAAACAACTCTTGCTCGTAGGACCAAAAACTGCATGGGATTCAACTCCGTTTAGGACTGGGAAACAAACGCTAGCTCGCCTTACAAGAAAAACACTCTGCTTTTGAGAAAACAGCACTCTTCTACTCTCCTGTGTTTCCTATAGGGCCAGAACAGTGAGATTGCTCAGAACAAAAGAACTGTGCTTCCTACACACACGGGGCATATCTAGTTCAACTCTGCTTAGGAAACTGACAAGAACAGTAGCTTCTCTTCAGTCCAATACACTGCACTTGCTGGGAACAGACGCAAGTGCTATTTGCACTGTGTATGGCAATGGGAGCGCAATAGTGACTCTTCTTAGCAGAAAACAACTCTTGCTCGTAGGACCAGAAACTGCATGGGATTCAACTCCGTTTAGGACTGGGAAACAAACGCTAGCTCGCCTTACAAGAAACACACTCTGCTTTTGAGAAAAGAGCACTCTTCTACTCTCCTGTGTTTCCTATAGGGCCAGAACAGTGTGCTTGCTCAGAACAAAAGAACTGTGCTTCCTACACACACGGGGCATATCTAGTTCAACTCGGCTTAGGAAACTGACAAGAACAGTAGCTTCTCTTCAGTCTTAATAAACTGCACTTGCTGGGAACAGACGCAAGTGCTATTTGCACTGTGTATGGCAATGGGAGCGCAATAGTGACTCTTCTTAGCAGAAAACAACTCTTGCTCGTAGGACCAGAAACTGCATGGGATTCAACTCCGTTTAGGACTGGGAAACAATCAGTAGCTCGTCTTACAAGAAACACACTCTGCTTTTGAGAAAACAGCACTCTTCTACTCTCCTGTGTTTCCTATAGGGCCAGAACAGTGAGCTTGCTCAGAACAAAAGAACTGTGCTTCCTACACACACGGGGCATATCTAGTTCAACTCTGCTTAGGAAACTGACAAGAACAGTAGCTTCTCTTCAGTCCAATACACTGCACTTGCTGGGAACAGACGCAAGTGCTATTTGCACTGTGTATGGCAATGGGAGCGCAATAGTGACTCTTCTTAGCAGAAAACAACTCTTGCTCGTAGGACCAGAAACTGCATGGGATTCAACTCCGTTTAGGACTGGGAAACAAAGCTAGCTCGCCTTACAAGAAACACACTCTGCTTTTGAGAAAACAGCGATCTTCTACTCTCCTGTGTTTCCTGCAGGGCTAAAACAGTGAGCTTGCTCAGAACAAAAGAACTGTGCTTCCTACACACACGGGGCATATCTAGTTCAACTCTGCTTAGGAAACTGACAAGAACAGTAGCTTCTCTTCAATCCAATACACTGCACTTGCTGGGAACAGACGCAAGTGCTATTTGCACTGTGTATGGCAATGGGAGCACAATAGTGACTCTTCTTAGCAGAAAACAACTCTTGCTCGTAGGACCAGAAACTGCATGGGATTCAACTCCGTTTAGGACTGGGAAACAAACGCTAGCTCGCCTTACAAGAAACACACTCTGCTTTTGAGAAAACAGCACTCTTCTACTCTCCTGTGTTTCCTATAGGGCCAGAACAGTGAACTTGCTCAGAACAAAAGAACTGTGCTTCCTACACACACGGGGCATATCTAGTTCAACTCTGCTTAGGAAACTGACAAGAACAGTAGCTTCTCTTCAGTCCAATACACTGCACTTGCTGGGAACAGACGCAAGTGCTATTTGCACTGTGTATGGCAATGGGAGTGCAATAGTGACTCTTCTTAGCAGAAAACAACTCTTGCTCGTAGGACCAGAAACTGCATGGGATTCAACTCCGTTTAGGACTGGGAAACAAACGCTAGCTCGCCTTACAAGAAACACACTCTGCTTTTGAGAAAACAGCACTCTTCTACTCTCCTGTGTTTCCTGCAGGTCTAGAACAGTGAGCTTGCTCAGAACAAAAGAACTGTGCTTCCTACATACACGGGTCATATCTAGTTCAACTCTGCTTAGGAAACTGACAAGAACAGTAGCTTCTCTTCAGTCCAATACACTGCACTTGCTGGGAACAGACGCAAGTGCTATTTGCACTGTGTATGGCAATGGGAGCACAAAAGTGACTCTTCTTAGCAGAAAATAACTCTTGCAAATAGGACCAGAAACTGCATGGGATTCAACTCCGTTTACGACTGGGAAACAAACGCTAGCTCGCCTTACAAGAAACACACTCTGCTTTTGAGAAAACAACACTCTTCTACTCTCCTGTGTTTCCTATAGGGCCAGAACAGTGAGCTTGCTCAGAACAAAAGAACTGTGCTTCCTACACACACGGGGCATATCTAGTTCAACTCTGCTTAGGAAACTGACAAGAACAGTAGCTTCTCTTCAGTCCAATACACTGCACTTGCTGGGAACAGATGCAAGTGCTATTTGCACTGTGAATGGCAATGGGAGCGCAATAGTGACTCTTCTTAGCAGAAAACAACTCTTGCTCGTAGGACCAGAAACTGCATGGGATTCAACTCCGTTTAGGACTGGGAAACAAACGCTAGCTCGCCTTACAAGAAACACACTCTGCTTTTGAGAAAACAGCACTCTTCTACTC
>NW_026738400.1:0-18000 GCF_949786415.1 Peromyscus eremicus
AGTACTGGCGTCTGTTTGCAGCAAGTACAGTGTATTGGACTGAACAGGATCTACTGTTCTTGTCAGTTTCCTAAGCAGAATTGAGCTAGATATGGCCGTGTGTGTAGGAAGCACAGTTCTTTTGTTCTGAGCAAGCTCACTGTTCGGACCCCAAAGGAAACACAGTAGAGTAGAAGAGTGCTCTTTTCGCAAAAGCAGAGTGTGTTTTTGTAAGACAAGCTCTCGTTTGTTTCCCAGTCCTAAATGGAGTTGAATCACATGCAGTTTCTGGTCCTACGAACAAGAGTTGTTTTCTGGTAAGGAAAGTCACTATTGCGCTCCCATTGCCATACACAGGGCAAATAGCACTCGCGACTTTTCCCAGCAAGTTTAGTGTATTGGACTGAATAGGAGCTACTGTTCTTGTCAGTTTCCTAAGCAGAGTTGAACTAGATATTGCCCGTTTGTGTAGGAAGCACAGTTCTTTTGTTCTGAGCAAGCTCAATGTTCTGGCCCTATAGGAAACACATTAGAGTAGAATACTGCTCTTTTCTCAAAAGCAGAGTGTGTTTCTTGTAAGGCGAGCTAGAGTTTGTTTCCCAGTCCTAAATGGAGTTGAGTCACATGCAGTTTTTTGTCCTACGAGCAAGAGTTGTTTTCTGGTAAGACGAGTCACTATTGTGCTGCAATTGCCATTCACAGTGCAAATAGCACTCGCATCTGTTCTCAGCAAGTACAGTGTATCGGACTGAAGAGGAGCTACTGTTCTTGTCAGTTTCCTAATCAGAGTTGAACTAGATATTGCCCGTGTGTGTAGGAAGCACAGTTCTTTTGTTCTGAGCAAGCTCACTGTTCGGACCCAAAAGGAAACACAGTAGAGTAGAAGAGTGCTCTTTTCTCAAAAGCAGAGTGTGTTTTTTGTAAGGCAAGCTATCGTTTGTTTCCCAGTCCTAAATGGAGTTGAATCACATGCAGTTTCTGGTCCTACGAGCAAGAGTTGTTTTCTGGTAAGGAAAGTCACTATTGCATTCCCTTTGCCATACACAGTGCAAATAGCACTCGCGTCTGTTCCCAGCAAGTACAGTGTATCGGACTGAAGAGGAGCTACTGTTCTTGTCAGTTTCCTAAGCAGAGTTGAACTAGATATGGCCGTGTGTTTAGGAAGCACAGTTATAATGTTCTGAGCAAGCTCACTGTTCTGGCCCTATAGGAAACACAGTAGAATAGAAGAGTGTTCTTTTCTATAAAGCAGAGTGTGTTTCTTGTAAGGCGAGCTCACGTTTGTTTCACAGTCCTAAATGGATTTGAGTCACATGCAGTTTTTGGTCCTATGAGCAAGAGTTGTTTTCTGGTAAGAAGAGTCACTATTGTGCTCCAAATGCCATACACAGTGCAAATAGCACTCGCGTCTGTTCCCAGCAAGTACAGTGTATCGGACTGAAGAGGAGCTACTGTTCTTGTCAGTTTCCTAAGCAGAGTTGAACTAGATATGACCCGTGTGTGTAGGAAGCACAGTTCTTTTGTTCTGAGCAAGCTCACTGTTTGGACCCCATAGGAAACACAGTAGAGTAGAAGAGTGCTCTTTTCTAAAAAGCAGAGAGTGTTTCTTGTAAGGCGAGCTAGCATTTGTTTCCCAGTCCTAAATGGCGTTGAATCACATGCAGTTTGTGTTCCTACGAGCAAGATTTGTTTTCTGGTAAGGAGAGTCACTATTGCGCTGTCATTGCCATACACAGTGCAAATAGCCCTCCCGTCTGTTCCCAGCAAGTACAGTGTATTGGACTGAATAGGAGCTACTGTTCTTCTCAGTTTCATAAGCAGAGTTGAACTAGATATGGCCCGTGTGTCTAGAAAGCACTGTTCATTTGTTCTGAGCAAGCTCAGTGTTCTGGCCCTATAGGAAACACAGTAGAGTAGAAGAGTGCTCTTTTCTCAAAAGCAGAGTGTGTTTCTTGTAAGGCGAGCTAGAGTTTGTTTCATAGTCGTAAATGGAGTTGAGTCACATGCAGTTTTTTGTCCTACGAGCAAGAGTTGTTTTCTGGTAAGAAGAGTAACTATTGCGCTCCAAATGCCATACACAGTGCAAATAGCACTCGCGTCTGTTCCCAGCAAGTACAGTGTATTGGACTGAAGAGGAGCTACTGGTGTCAGTTTCCTAAGCAGAGTTGAACTAGATATGGTCCATGTGTGTAGGAAGCACAGTTTTTTGTTCTGAGCAAGCTCACTGTTTGGACCCCATAGGAAACACCGTAGAGTAGAAGAGTGCTCTTTTCTCAAAAGCAGAGTGTGTTTCTTGTAAGGCGAGCTAGCGTTTGTTTCCCAGTCCTAAATGGAGTGGAATCACATGCAGTTTCTGGTTCTACGAGCAAGAGTTGTTTTATGGTAAGAATAGTCACTATTGCGCTGCCATTGCCATACACAGGAAAAATAGCCCTGGCGTCTGTTCCCAGCAAGTACAGTGTATTGGACTGAAGAGGATCTACTTTTCTTGTCAGGTTCCTAAGCACAATTGAACTAGATATGGCTGTGTGTGTAGGAAGCACAGTGATTTCGTACTGAGCAAGCTCACTGTTCGGACCCCTAGGAAACACAGTAGAGTAGAAGAGTGCTCTTTTCTCAAAAGCAGAGTGTGCTTCTTGTAAGGCGAGCTAGCATTTTTTTCCCAGTCCTAAATGGAGTTGAATCACATGCAGTTTCTGGTTTTACGAGCAAAAGTTGTTTTCTGGTAAAAAAAGTCACTATTGCATTCCCTTTGCCATACACAGTGCAAATAGCACTCGCGTCTGTTCCCAGCAAGTACAGTGTATCGGACTGAAGAGGAGCTACTGTTCTTGTCAGTTTCCTCAGCAGAATTTAACTAGATAAGGACCGTGTGTGTAGAAAGCACAGTTCTTATGTTCTGAGCAAGCTCACTGTTCTGGCCCTATAGAAAACACAGTAGAGCAGAAGAGTGCTCTTTTCTCAAAAGCAGAGTGTGTTTCTTGTAAGGCGAGCTAGCGTTTGTTTCCGAGTCCTAAATGTAGTTGAATCACATGCAGTTTCTGGTCCTACGAACAAGAGTTGTTTTCTGGTAAGGAAAGTCACTATTGCGCTCCCATTGCCATACACAGGGCAAATAGCACTCGCGTCTTTTCCCAGCAAGTACAGTGTATTGGACTGAATAGGAGCTACTGTTCTTGTCAGTTTCCTAAGCAGAGTTGAACTACATATGGTCCTTTTGTATAGGAAGCACAGTTCTTTTGTTCTGAGCAAGCTCACTCTTTGGACCCCTTAGGAAACACAGTAGAGTAGAAGAGTGCTCTTTTCTCTAAAGCAGAGTGTGTTTCTAGTAAGGCGAGCTAGCGTTTGTTTCCCAGTCCTAAATGGAGTGGAATCACATGCAGTTTCTGTCCTACGAGCAAGAGTTGTTTTATGGTAAGAAAAGACACTATTGTGCTGTCATTGCCATACACAGGACAAGTAGCACTGGTGTCTGTTCGCAGCAAGTACAGTGTATTGGACTGAAGAGGATCTACTGTTCTTGTCAGTTTCCTAAGCAGAGTTGAACTAGATATGGTCCATGTGTGTAGGAAGCACAGTTCTTTGTTCTGAGCAAGCTCACTGTTTGGACCCCATAGGAAACACAGTAGAGTAGAAGAGTGCTCTTTTCTCAAAAGCAGAGAGTGTTTCATGTAAGGCGAGCTAGCATTTGTTTCCCAGTCCTAAACGGAGTTGAATCACATGCAGTTTCTGGTCCTACGAGCAAGAGTTGTTTTCTGGTAAGGAAAGTCACTATTGCGCTCCCATTGCCATACACAGTGCAAATAGCACTCGCGTCTGTTCCCAGCAAATACAGTGTATCGGACTGAAGAGGAACTACTGTTCTTGTCAGTTTCCTAAGCAGAGTTGAACTAGATATGGCCCGTGTGTGTAGGAAGCACAGTTCTTTTGTTCTGAGCAAGCTCACTGATTTGGCCCTATAGGAAACACAGTAGAGTAGAAGAGTACTCTTTTCTCTAAAGCAGATTGTGTTTCTTGTAAGGCGAGCTAGCGTTTGTCTCCCAGTCCTAAATGAAGTTGAATCACATGCAGTTTCTGGTCCTACGAGCAAGAGTTGTTTTATGATAAGAATAGTCACTATTGCGCTACCATTGTCATACACAGGACAAATAGCACTGGCGTCTGTTCCCAGCAGTACAGTGTATTGGACTGAAGAGGAGCTACTGTTCTTGTCAGGTTCCTAAGCAGTATTGAACTAGATATGGCTGTGTGTGTAGGAAGCACAGTTCTTTTGTTCTGAGCAAGCTCACTGTTTGGACCCCATAGGAAACACAGTAGAGTAGAAGAGTGCTCTTTTCTCAAAAGCAGAGAGTGTTTCATGTAAGGCGAGCTAGCATTTGTTTCCCAGTCCTAAACGGAGTTGAATCACATGCAGTTTCTGGTCCTACGAGCAAGAGTTGTTTTCTGGTAAGGAAAGTCACTATTGTGCTCCCATTGCCATACACAGTGCAAATAGCACTCGCGTCTGTTCCCAGCAAGTACAGTGTATCGGACTGAAGAGGAGCTACTGTTCTTGTCAGTTTCCTAAGCAGAGTTGAACTAGATATGACCCGTGTGTGTAGGAAGCACAGTTCTTTTGTTCTGAGCAAGCTCACTGTTTTGGCCCTATAGGAAACACAGTAGAGTAGAAGAGTGCTCTTTTCTCTAAAGCAGATTGTGTTTCTTGTAAGGCGAGCTAGCGTTTGTTTCCCAGTCCTAAATGGAGTTGAATCACATGCAGTTTCTGGTCCTATGAGCAAGAGTTGTTTTATGATAAGAATAGTCACTATTGCGCTACTATTGTCATACACAGGACAAATAGCACTGGCGTCTGTTCCCTGCAGTACAGTGTATTGGACTGAAGAGGAGGTACTGTTCTTGTCAGGTTCCTTAGCAGAATTGAACTAGATATGGCTGTGTGTGTAGGAAGCACAGTTCGTTTGTTCTGAGAAAGCTCACTGTTCGGACCCCATAGGAAACACAGTAGAGTAGAAGAGTGCTCTTTTCTCTAAAGCAGAGTGTGTTTCTTGTAAGGCGAGCTAGCGTTTGTTTCCCAGACCTAAATGGAGTTGAGTCACATGCAGTTTTTTGTCCTATGAGCAAGAGTTGTTTTCTGGTAAGACGAGTCACTATTGTGCTCCAATTGCCATACACAGTGCAAATAGCACTCGCGTCTCTTCCACGCAAGTACAGTGTATTGGACTGAAGAGGAGCTACTGTTCTTGTCAGTTTCCTAAGCAGAGTTGAATTAGATATGGTCGATGTGTGTAGAAAGCACAGTTCTTTTGTTCTGAGCAAGCTCACTGTTTGGACCCTATAGGAAACACAGTAGAGTAGAAGAGTGCTCTTTTCTCAAAAGCAGAGAGTGTTTCATGTAAGGCGAGCTAGCATTTGATTCCCAGTCCTAAACGGAGTTGAATCGCATGCAGTTTCTGGTCTTACGAGCAAGAGTTGTTTTCTGGTAAGGAAAGTCACTATTGCGCTCCCATTGCCATACACAGTGCAAATAGCACTCGCGTCTGTTCCCAGCAAGTACAGTGTATTGGACTGAAGTGGAGCTACTGTTCTTGTCAGTTTCCTTAGCAGAGTTGAACTAGATATGGCCCGTGTGTAGGAAGCACAGTTCTTTTGTTCTGAGCAAGCTCACTGTTCTGGCCCTATAGGAAACAGAGTAGAATAAAAGAGTGCTCTTTTCTCTAAAGCAGATTGTGTTTCTTGTAAGGCGAGCTAGCGTTTGTTTCCCAGACCTAAATGGAGTTGAGTCACATGCATTTTTTTGTGCTACGAGCAAGAGTTGTTTTATGGTAAGACTAGTCACTATTGTGCTCCAATTGCCATACACAGTGCAAATAACACTCTCGTCTCTTCCCCGCAAGTACAGTGTATTGGACTGAAGAGGAGCTACTGTTCTTGTCAGTTTCCTAAGCAGAGTTGAACTAGATATGGTCGATGTGTGCAGGAAGCACAGTTCTTTTGTTCTGAGCAAGCTCACTGTTTGGACCCCATAGAAAACACAGTAGAGTAGAAGAGTGCTCTTTTCTCAGAAGCAGAGTGTGTTTCTTGGAAGGCGAGCATGCATTTGTTTCCCAGTCCTAAATGGCGTTGAATCACATGCAGTGTGTGGTCCTACGATCAAGAGTTGTTTTCTGGTAAGGAAAGCCACTATTGCGCTCTCATTGCCATACACAGTGCAAATAGCACTCACGTCTGTTCCCAGGAAGTACAGTGTATTGGACTGAAGTGGAGCTACTGTTCTTGTCAGTTTCCTAAGCAGAGTTGAACTAGATATGGCCCGTGTGTAGGAAGCACAGTTCTTTTGTTCTGAGCAAGCTCACTGTTCTGGCCCTATAGGAAACAGAGTAGAATGAAAGAGTGCTCTTTTCTCTAAAGCAGATTGTGTTTCTTTTAAGGCGAGCTAGCGTTTGTTTCCCAGTCCTAAATGGAGTTGAATCACATACAGTTTCTGGTCCTACGAGCAAGAGTCGTTTTATGATAAGAATAGCCACTATTGTGCTGCCGTTGCCATACACAGGACAAATAGCATTGGCGTCTGTTCACAGCAGTACAGTGTATTGGACTGAAGAGGAGCTACTGTTCTTGTCAGGTTCCTAAGCAGAATTGAACTAGATATGGCTGTGTGTGTAGGAAGCACAGTTCTTTTGTTCTGAGAAAGCTCATTGTTCGGACCCCATAGGAAACACAGTAGAGTAGAAGAGTGCTCTTTTCTCTAAAGTAGAGTGTGTTTCTTGTAAGGCGAGCTAGCGTTTGTTTCCTAGAACTAAATGGAGTTGAGTCACATGCAGTTTTTTTGCCTACGAGCAAGAGTTGTTTTCTGGTAAGACGAGAGTCACTATTGTGCTCCAACTGCCACACAGTGCAAATAGCACTCTCGTCTCTTTCCCGCAAGTACAGTGTATTGGACTGAAGAGGAGCTACTGTTCTTGTCAGTTTCCTAAGCAGAGTTGAACTAGATATGGTCGATGTGTGTAGGAAGCACAGTTCTTTTGTTCTGAGCAAGCTCACTGTTTGGACCCCATAGGAAACACAGTAGAGTAGAAGTGTGCTCTTTTCTCAGAAGCAGAGTGTGTTTCTGGTAAGGCGAGATAGCATTTGTTTCCCAGTCCTAAATGGCGTTGAATCAAAAGCAGTGTGTGGTCCTACGAGCAAGAGTTGTTTTCTGGTAAGGAAAGACACTATTGCGCTCTCATTGCCACACACAGTGCAAATAGCACTCGCGTCTGTTTCCAGAAAGTACAGTGTATTGGACTGAAGAGGAGCTACTGTTCTTGTCAGTCTCCTAAGCAGAGTTGAACTACATATGGCACGTGTGTCGAGGAAGCAAAGTTCATTTGTTCTGAGCAAGCTCACTGTTCTGGCCCTATAGGAAACACAGTAGAGTAGAAGAGTGCTCTTTTCTCAAAAACAGAGTGTGTTTCTTGTAAGGTGAGCTAGAGTTTGTTTCCCAGTCCTAAATGGAGTTGAGTCACATGCAGTTTTTTGTCCTACGAGCAAGAGTTGTTTTCTGGTAAGACGAGTCACTATTGTGCTCCAATTGCCATACACAGTGCAAGTAGCACTCGCGTCTGTTCTCAGCAAGTACAGTGTATCGGAATGAAGAGGAGCTACTGTTCTTGTCAGTTTCCTAAGCAGAGTTGAACTAGATATGGCCCGTGTGTGAAGAAAGCACAGTTCTTTTGTTCTGAGCAAGCTCTCAGTTCTGGCCCTATAGTAAACACAGTAGAGTAGAAGAGTGCTCTTTTCTCAAAAGCAGAGTATGTTTCTTGTAAGGCGAGCTAGCGTTTGTTTCCCAGTCCAAAATGGAGTTGAATCACATGCAGTTTTTGGTCCTACAAGCAAGAGTTGTTTTCTGGTAAGGAAAGTCACTATTGCGCTCCCTTTGCCATACACAGTGCAAATAGCACTCGTGTCTGTTTCCAGCAAGTACAGTGTATTGGACTGAAGAGGAGCTACTGTTCTTGTCAGTTTCCTAAGCAGAGTTGAACTAGATATGGCCCGTGTGTGTAGGAAACACAGTTCTTTTGTTCTCAGCAAGCTCACTGTTCGGACCCCATAGGAAAAACAGTAGAGTAGAAGAGTGCTCTTTTCTCAAAAGCAGAGTGTGTTTCTTGTAAGGCGAGCTAGCGTTTGTTTCCCAGTCCTAAATGGAGTTGAATCACATGCAGTTTCTGGTCCTACGAGCAAGAGTTGTTTTCTGGTAAGGAAAGTCACTATTGCGCTCCCATTGCCGTACACAGTGCAAATAGCCCTCCCGTCTGTTCCCAGCAAGTACAGTGTATAAGACTGAAGAGGAGCTACTGTTCTTCTCAGTTTCCTAAGCAGAGTTGAACTAGATATGGCCCGTGTGTGTAGGAAGCACAGTTCTTTTTTTTTGAGCAAGCTCACTGTTCTGGCCCTATAGGAAACAAAGTAGAGTAGAAGAGTGCTCTTTTCTCAAAAGCAGAGTGTGTTTCTTGTAAAGCGAGCTGGAGTTTGTTTCCCAGTCCTAAATGGAGTTGAATCACATGCAGTTTCTGGTCCTACGAGCAAGAGTTGTTTTCTGGTAAGACGAGTCACTATTGTGCTGCAATTGCCATTCACAGTGCAAATAGCACTCGCATCTGTTCTCAGCAAGTACAGTGTATCGGACTGAAGAGGAGCTACTGTTCTTGTCAGTTTCCTAATCAGAGTTGAACTAGATATTGCCCGTGTGTGTAGGAAGCACAGTTCTTTTGTTCTGAGCAAGCTCACTGTTCGGACCCAAAAGGAAACACAGTAGAGTAGAAGAGTGCTCTTTTCTCAAAAGCAGAGTGTGTTTTTTGTAAGGCAAGCTATCGTTTGTTTCCCAGTCCTAAATGGAGTTGAATCACATGCAGTTTCTGGTCCTACGAGCAAGAGTTGTTTTCTGGTAAGGAAAGTCACTATTGCATTCCCTTTGCCATACACAGTGCAAATAGCACTCGCGTCTGTTCCCAGCAAGTACAGTGTATCGGACTGAAGAGGAGCTACTGTTCTTGTCAGATTCCTAAGCAGAGTTGAACTAGATATGGCCCGTGTGTTTAGGAAGCACAGTTATAATGTTCTGAGCAAGCTCACTGTTCTGGCCCTATAGGAAACACAGTAGAATAGAAGAGTGTTCTTTTCTATAAAGCAGAGTGTGTTTCTTGTAAGGCGAGCTCGCGTTTGTTTCACAGTCCTAAATGGATTTGAGTCACATGCAGTTTTTGGTCCTATGAGCAAGAGTTGTTTTCTGGTAAGAAGAGTCACTATTGTGCTCCAAATGCCATACACAGTGCAAATAGCACTCGCGTCTGTTCCCAACATGTACAGTGTATTGGACTGAATAGGAGCTACTGTTCTTGTCAGTTTCCTAACCAGAGTTGAACTAGATATGGTCCATGTGTGTAGGAAGCACAGTTCTTTTGTTCTGAGCAAGCTCACTGTTTGGACCCCATAGGAAACACAGTAGAGTAGAAGAGTGCTCTTTTCTCAAAAGCAGAGTGTGTTTCTTGTAAGGCGAGCTAGCATTTGTTTCCCAGTCCTAAATGGCGTTGAATCACATGCAGTTTGTGTTCCTACGAGCAAGAGTTGTTTTCTGGTAAGGAGAGTCACTATTGCGCTGTCATTGCCATACACAGTGCAAATAGCCCTCCCGTCTGTTCCCAGCAAGTACAGTATACTGGACTGAATAGGAGCTACTGTTCTTCTCAGTTTCATAAGCAGAGTTGAACTAGATATGGCCCGTGTGTCTAGGAAGCACTGTTCATTTGTTCTGAGCAAGCTCAGTGTTCTGGCCCTATAGGAAACACAGTAGAGTAGAAGAGTGCTCTTTTCTCAAAAGCAGAGTGTGTTTCTTGTAAGGCGAGCTAGAGTTTGTTTCATAGTCGTAAATGGAGTTGAGTCACATGCAGTTTTTTGTCCTACGAGCAAGAGTTGTTTTCTGGTAAGAAGAGTAACTATTGCGCTCCAAATGCCATACACAGTGCAAATAGCACTCGCGTCTGTTCCCAGCAAGTACAGTGTATTGGACTGAAGAGGAGCTACTGGTGTCAGTTTCCTAAGCAGAGTTGAACTAGATATGGTCCATGTGTGTAGGAAGCACAGTTCTTTTGTTCTGAGCAAGCTCACTGTTTGGACCCCATAGGAAACACCGTAGAGTAGAAGAGTGCTCTTTTCTCAAAAGCAGAGTGTGTTTCTTGTAAGGCGAGCTAGCGTTTGTTTCCCAGTCCTAAATGGAGTGGAATCACATGCAGTTTCTGGTTCTACGAGCAAGAGTTGTTTTATGGTAAGAATAGTCACTATTGCGCTGCCATTGCCATACACAGGAAAAATAGCCCTGGCGTCTGTTCCCAGCAAGTACAGTGTATTGGACTGAAGAGGATCTACTTTTCTTGTCAGGTTCCTAAGCACAATTGAACTAGATATGGCTGTGTGTGTAGGAAGCACAGTGATTTCGTACTGAGCAAGCTCACTGTTCGGACCCCTAGGAAACACAGTAGAGTAGAAGAGTGCTCTTTTCTCAAAAGCAGAGTGTGCTTCTTGTAAGGCGAGCTAGCATTTTTTTCCCAGTCCTAAATGGAGTTGAATCACATGCAGTTTCTGGTTTTACGAGCAAGAGTTGTTTTCTGGTAAAAAAAGTCACTATTGCACTCCCATTGCCATACACAGAGCAAATAGCACTCGCGTCTGTTCCCAGCAAGTACAGTGTATCGGACTGAAGAGGAGCTACTGTTCTTGTCAGTTTCCTAAGCAGAGTTTAACTAGATAAGGACCGTGTGTGTAGAAAGCACAGTTCTTATGTTCTGAGCAAGCTCACTGTTCTGGCCCTATAGGAAACACAGTAGAGCAGAAGAGTGCTCTTTTCTCAAAAGCAGAGTGTGTTTCTTGTAAGGCGAGCTAGCGTTTGTTTCCGAGTCCTAAATGTAGTTGAATCACATGCAGTTTCTGGTCCTACGAACAAGAGTTGTTTTCTGGTAAGGAAAGTCACTATTGCGCTCCCATTGCCATACACAGGGCAAATAGCACTCGCGTCTTTTCCCAGCAAGTACAGTGTATTGGACTGAATAGGAGCTACTGTTCTTGTCAGTTTCCTAAGCAGAGTTGAACTACATATGGTCCTTTTGTATAGGAAGCACAGTTCTTTTGTTCTGAGCAAGCTCACTCTTTGGACCCCTTAGGAAACACAGTATAGTAGAAGAGTGCTCTTTTCTCTAAAGCAGAGTGTGTTTCTAGTAAGGCGAGCTAGCGTTTGTTTCCCAGTCCTAAATGGAGTGGAATCACATGCAGTTTCTGTCCTACGAGCAAGAGTTGTTTTATGGTAAGAAAAGACACTATTGTGCTGTCATTGCCATACACAGGACAAGTAGCACTGGTGTCTGTTCGCAGCAAGTACAGTGTATTGGACTGAAGAGGATCTACTGTTCTTGTCAGTTTCCTAAGCAGAGTTGAACTAGATATGGTCCATGTGTGTAGGAAGCACAGTTCTTTGTTCTGAGCAAGCTCACTGTTTGGACCCCATAGGAAACACAGTAGAGTAGAAGAGTGCTCTTTTCTCAAAAGCAGAGAGTGTTTCATGTAAGGCGAGCTAGCATTTGTTTCCCAGTCCTAAACGGAGTTGAATCACATGCAGTTTCTGGTCCTACGAGCAAGAGTTGTTTTCTGGTAAGGAAAGTCACTATTGCGCTCCCATTGCCATACACAGTGCAAATAGCACTCGCGTCTGTTCCCAGCAAATACAGTGTATCAGACTGAAGAGGAACTACTGTTCTTGTCAGTTTCCTAAGCAGAGTTGAACTAGATATGGCCCGTGTGTGTAGGAAGCACAGTTCTTTTGTTCTGAGCAAGCTCACTGATTTGGCCCTATAGGAAACACAGTAGAGTAGAAGAGTACTCTTTTCTCTAAAGCAGATTGTGTTTCTTGTAAGGCGAGCTAGCGTTTGTCTCCCAGTCCTAAATGAAGTTGAATCACATGCAGTTTCTGGTCCTACGAGCAAGAGTTGTTTTATGATAAGAATAGTCACTATTGCGCTACCATTGTCATACACAGGACAAATAGCACTGGCGTCTGTTCCCAGCAGTACAGTGTATTGGACTGAAGAGGAGCTACTGTTCTTGTCAGGTTCCTAAGCAGTATTGAACTAGATATGGCTGTGTGTGTAGGAAGCACAGTTCTTTTGTTCTGAGCAAGCTCACTGTTTGGACCCCATAGGAAACACAGTAGAGTAGAAGAGTGCTCTTTTCTCAAAAGCAGAGAGTGTTTCATGTAAGGCGAGCTAGCATTTGTTTCCCAGTCCTAAACGGAGTTGAATCACATGCAGTTTCTGGTCCTACGAGCAAGAGTTGTTTTCTGGTAAGGAAAGTCACTATTGTGCTCCCATTGCCATACACAGTGCAAATAGCACTCGCGTCTGTTCCCAGCAAGTACAGTGTATCGGACTGAAGAGGAGCTACTGTTCTTGTCAGTTTCCTAAGCAGAGTTGAACTAGATATGACCCGTGTGTGTAGGAAGCACAGTTCTTTTGTTCTGAGCAAGCTCACTGTTTTGGCCCTATAGGAAACACAGTAGAGTAGAAGAGTGCTCTTTTCTCTAAAGCAGATTGTGTTTCTTGTAAGGCGAGCTAGCGTTTGTTTCCCAGTCCTAAATGGAGTTGAATCACATGCAGGTTCTGGTCCTATGAGCAAGAGTTGTTTTATGATAAGAATAGTCACTATTGCGCTACTATTGTCATACACAGGACAAATAGCACTGGCGTCTGTTCCCTGCAGTACAGTGTATTGGACTGAAGAGGAGGTACTGTTCTTGTCAGGTTCCTTAGCAGAATTGAACTAGATATGGCTGTGTGTGTAGGAAGCACAGTTCTTTTGTTCTGAGAAAGCTCACTGTTCGAACCCCATAGGAAACACAGTAGAGTAGAAGAGTGCTCTTTTCTCTAAAGCAGAGTGTGTTTCTTGTAAGGCGAGCTAGCGTTTGTTTCCCAGACCTAAATGGAGTTGAGTCACATGCAGTTTTTTGTCCTATGAGCAAGAGTTGTTTTCTGGTAAGACGAGTCACTATTGTGCTCCAATTGCCATACACAGTGCAAATAGCACTCGCGTCTCTTCCACGCAAGTACAGTGTATTGGACTGAAGAGGAGCTACTGTTCTTGTCAGTTTCCTAAGCAGAGTTGAATTAGATATGGTCTATGTGTGTAGAAAGCACAGTTCTTTTGTTCTGAGCAAGCTCACTGTTTGGACCCTATAGGAAACACAGTAGAGTAGAAGAGTGCTCTTTTCTCAAAAGCAGAGAGTGTTTCATGTAAGGCGAGCTAGCATTTGATTCCCAGTCCTAAACGGAGTTGAATCACATGCAGTTTCTGGTCTTACGAGCAAGAGTTGTTTTCTGGTAAGGAAAGTCACTATTGCGCTCCCATTGCCATACACAGTGCAAATAGCACTCGCGTCTGTTCCCAGCAAGTACAGTGTATGGGACTGAAGTGGAGCTACTGTTCTTGTCAGTTTCCTAACCAGAGTTGAACTAGATATGGTCCATGTGTGTAGGAAGCACAGTTCTTTTGTTCTGAGCAAGCTCACTGTTTGGACCCCATAGGAAACACAGTAGAGTAGAAGAGTGCTCTTTTCTCAAAAGCAGAGTGTGTTTCTTGTAAGGCGAGCTAGCATTTGTTTCCCAGTCCTAAATGGCGTTGAATCACATGCAGTTTGTGTTCCTACGAGCAAGAGTTGTTTTCTGGTAAGGAGAGTCACTATTGCGCTGTCATTGCCATACACAGTGCAAATAGCCCTCCCGTCTGTTCCCAGCAAGTACAGTATACTGGACTGAATAGGAGCTACTGTTCTTCTCAGTTTCATAAGCAGAGTTGAACTAGATATGGCCCGTGTGTCTAGGAAGCACTGTTCATTTGTTCTGAGCAAGCTCAGTGTTCTGGCCCTATAGGAAACACAGTAGAGTAGAAGAGTGCTCTTTTCTCAAAAGCAGAGTGTGTTTCTTGTAAGGCGAGCTAGAGTTTGTTTCATAGTCGTAAATGGAGTTGAGTCACATGCAGTTTTTTGTCCTACGAGCAAGAGTTGTTTTCTGGTAAGAAGAGTAACTATTGCGCTCCAAATGCCATACACAGTGCAAATAGCACTCGCGTCTGTTCCCAGCAAGTACAGTGTATTGGACTGAAGAGGAGCTACTGGTGTCAGTTTCCTAAGCAGAGTTGAACTAGATATGGTCCATGTGTGTAGGAAGCACAGTTCTTTTGTTCTGAGCAAGCTCACTGTTTGGACCCCATAGGAAACACCGTAGAGTAGAAGAGTGCTCTTTTCTCAAAAGCAGAGTGTGTTTCTTGTAAGGCGAGCTAGCGTTTGTTTCCCAGTCCTAAATGGAGTGGAATCACATGCAGTTTCTGGTTCTACGAGCAAGAGTTGTTTTATGGTAAGAATAGTCACTATTGCGCTGCCATTGCCATACACAGGAAAAATAGCCCTGGCGTCTGTTCCCAGCAAGTACAGTGTATTGGACTGAAGAGGATCTACTTTTCTTGTCAGGTTCCTAAGCACAATTGAACTAGATATGGCTGTGTGTGTAGGAAGCACAGTGATTTCGTACTGAGCAAGCTCACTGTTCGGACCCCTAGGAAACACAGTAGAGTAGAAGAGTGCTCTTTTCTCAAAAGCAGAGTGTGCTTCTTGTAAGGCGAGCTAGCATTTTTTTCCCAGTCCTAAATGGAGTTGAATCACATGCAGTTTCTGGTTTTACGAGCAAGAGTTGTTTTCTGGTAAAAAAAGTCACTATTGCACTCCCATTGCCATACACAGAGCAAATAGCACTCGCGTCTGTTCCCAGCAAGTACAGTGTATCGGACTGAAGAGGAGCTACTGTTCTTGTCAGTTTCCTAAGCAGAGTTTAACTAGATAAGGACCGTGTGTGTAGAAAGCACAGTTCTTATGTTCTGAGCAAGCTCACTGTTCTGGCCCTATAGGAAACACAGTAGAGCAGAAGAGTGCTCTTTTCTCAAAAGCAGAGTGTGTTTCTTGTAAGGCGAGCTAGCGTTTGTTTCCGAGTCCTAAATGTAGTTGAATCACATGCAGTTTCTGGTCCTACGAACAAGAGTTGTTTTCTGGTAAGGAAAGTCACTATTGCGCTCCCATTGCCATACACAGGGCAAATAGCACTCGCGTCTTTTCCCAGCAAGTACAGTGTATTGGACTGAATAGGAGCTACTGTTCTTGTCAGTTTCCTAAGCAGAGTTGAACTACATATGGTCCTTTTGTATAGGAAGCACAGTTCTTTTGTTCTGAGCAAGCTCACTCTTTGGACCCCTTAGGAAACACAGTATAGTAGAAGAGTGCTCTTTTCTCTAAAGCAGAGTGTGTTTCTAGTAAGGCGAGCTAGCGTTTGTTTCCCAGTCCTAAATGGAGTGGAATCACATGCAGTTTCTGTCCTACGAGCAAGAGTTGTTTTATGGTAAGAAAAGACACTATTGTGCTGTCATTGCCATACACAGGACAAGTAGCACTGGTGTCTGTTCGCAGCAAGTACAGTGTATTGGACTGAAGAGGATCTACTGTTCTTGTCAGTTTCCTAAGCAGAGTTGAACTAGATATGGTCCATGTGTGTAGGAAGCACAGTTCTTTGTTCTGAGCAAGCTCACTGTTTGGACCCCATAGGAAACACAGTAGAGTAGAAGAGTGCTCTTTTCTCAAAAGCAGAGAGTGTTTCATGTAAGGCGAGCTAGCATTTGTTTCCCAGTCCTAAACGGAGTTGAATCACATGCAGTTTCTGGTCCTACGAGCAAGAGTTGTTTTCTGGTAAGGAAAGTCACTATTGCGCTCCCATTGCCATACACAGTGCAAATAGCACTCGCGTCTGTTCCCAGCAAATACAGTGTATCAGACTGAAGAGGAACTACTGTTCTTGTCAGTTTCCTAAGCAGAGTTGAACTAGATATGGCCCGTGTGTGTAGGAAGCACAGTTCTTTTGTTCTGAGCAAGCTCACTGATTTGGCCCTATAGGAAACACAGTAGAGTAGAAGAGTACTCTTTTCTCTAAAGCAGATTGTGTTTCTTGTAAGGCGAGCTAGCGTTTGTCTCCCAGTCCTAAATGAAGTTGAATCACATGCAGTTTCTGGTCCTACGAGCAAGAGTTGTTTTATGATAAGAATAGTCACTATTGCGCTACCATTGTCATACACAGGACAAATAGCACTGGCGTCTGTTCCCAGCAGTACAGTGTATTGGACTGAAGAGGAGCTACTGTTCTTGTCAGGTTCCTAAGCAGTATTGAACTAGATATGGCTGTGTGTGTAGGAAGCACAGTTCTTTTGTTCTGAGCAAGCTCACTGTTTGGACCCCATAGGAAACACAGTAGAGTAGAAGAGTGCTCTTTTCTCAAAAGCAGAGAGTGTTTCATGTAAGGCGAGCTAGCATTTGTTTCCCAGTCCTAAACGGAGTTGAATCACATGCAGTTTCTGGTCCTACGAGCAAGAGTTGTTTTCTGGTAAGGAAAGTCACTATTGTGCTCCCATTGCCATACACAGTGCAAATAGCACTCGCGTCTGGTCCCAGCAAGTACAGTGTATCGGACTGAAGAGGAGCTACTGTTCTTGTCAGTTTCCTAAGCAGAGTTGAACTAGATATGACCCGTGTGTGTAGGAAGCACAGTTCTTTTGTTCTGAGCAAGCTCACTGTTTTGGCCCTATAGGAAACACAGTAGAGTAGAAGAGTGCTCTTTTCTCTAAAGCAGATTGTGTTTCTTGTAAGGCGAGCTAGCGTTTGTTTCCCAGTCCTAAATGGAGTTGAATCACATGCAGTTTCTGGTCCTATGAGCAAGAGTTGTTTTATGATAAGAATAGTCACTATTGCGCTACTATTGTCATACACAGGACAAATAGCACTGGCGTCTGTTCCCTGCAGTACAGTGTATTGGACTGAAGAGGAGGTACTGTTCTTGTCAGGTTCCTTAGCAGAATTGAACTAGATATGGCTGTGTGTGTAGGAAGCACAGTTCTTTTGTTCTGAGAAAGCTCACTGTTCGAACCCCATAGGAAACACAGTAGAGTAGAAGAGTGCTCTTTTCTCTAAAGCAGAGTGTGTTTCTTGTAAGGCGAGCTAGCGTTTGTTTCCCAGACCTAAATGGAGTTGAGTCACATGCAGTTTTTTGTCCTATGAGCAAGAGTTGTTTTCTGGTAAGACGAGTCACTATTGTGCTCCAATTGCCATACACAGTGCAAATAGCACTCGCGTCTCTTCCACGCAAGTACAGTGTATTGGACTGAAGAGGAGCTACTGTTCTTGTCAGTTTCCTAAGCAGAGTTGAATTAGATATGGTCTATGTGTGTAGAAAGCACAGTTCTTTTGTTCTGAGCAAGCTCACTGTTTGGACCCTATAGGAAACACAGTAGAGTAGAAGAGTGCTCTTTTCTCAAAAGCAGAGAGTGTTTCATGTAAGGCGAGCTAGCATTTGATTCCCAGTCCTAAACGGAGTTGAATCACATGCAGTTTCTGGTCTTACGAGCAAGAGTTGTTTTCTGGTAAGGAAAGTCACTATTGCGCTCCCATTGCCATACACAGTGCAAATAGCACTCGCGTCTGTTCCCAGCAAGTACAGTGTATTGGACTGAAGTGGAGCTACTGTTCTTGTCAGTTTCCTAAGCAGAGTTGAACTAGATATGGCCCGTGTGTAGGAAGCACAGTTCTTTTGTTCTGAGCAAGCTCACTGTTCTGGCCCTATAGGAAACAGAGTAGAATAAAAGAGTGCTCTTTTCTCTAAAGCAGATTGTGTTTCTTATAAGGCGAGCTAGCGTTTGTTTCCCAGACCTAAATGGAGTTGAGTCACATGCATTTTTTTGTGCTACGAGCAAGAGTTGTTTTATGGTAAGACGAGTCACTATTGTGCTCCAATTGCCATACACAGTGCAAATAACACTCGCGTCTCTTCCCCGCAAGTACAGTGTATTGGACTGAAGAGGAGCTACTGTTCTTGTCAGTTTCCTAAGCAGAGTTGAACTAGATATGGTCGATGTGTG
>NW_026738401.1:0-18000 GCF_949786415.1 Peromyscus eremicus
TAGATATGGCCGCGTGTGTAGGAAGCACAGTTCTTTTGTTCTGAGCAAGCTCACTGTTCGGTCCCCATAGGAAACACAGTAGAGTAGAAGAGTTCTTTTTTCTCAAAAGCAGGGTGTGTTTCATGTGAGGCGAGCTAGCATTTGTTGCCCAGTCTTAAATGGAGTTGAATTACATGCAGTTTCTGGTCCTACGAGCAAGAATTGTTTTCTAGTAAGGAAAGTCACTATTGCGCTCCCATTGCCATACACAGTGCAAATAGCACTCGCGTCTGTTCCCAGCAAGTACAGTGTATTGGACTGAAGAGGAGCTACTGTTCTTGTCAGTTTCCTAAGCAGAGTTGAACTAGATATGGCCCGTGTGTGTAGGAAGCACAGTTCTTTTGTTCTGAGCAAGCTCACTGTTCAGACCCCATAGGAAACACCGTAGAGTAGAAGAGTGCTCTTTTCTCAAAAGCAGAGTGTGTTTCTTGTAAGGCGAGCTAGCGTTTGTTTCCCAGTCCTAAATGGAGTTGAATCACATGCAGTTTCTGGTCCTATGAGCAAGAGTTGTTTTCTGGTAAGGAAAGTCACTATTGCGCTCCCATTGCCATACACAGTGCCAATAGCACTCCTGTCTGTTCGCAGCAAGTACAGTGTATTGGATAGAAGAGGATCTACTGTTCTTGTCAGTTTCCTAAGCAGACTTGAACTAGATATGGCCCTGTGTGTAGGAAGCACATTTTTTTTGTTCTGAGCAAGCTCACTGTTCGGACCCCATAGGAAACACAGTAGAGCAGAAGAGTGCTCTTTTCTCAAAAGCAGAGTGTGTTTCTTGTATGGCGAGCTAGCGTTTGTTTCCCAGTCCTAAATGGAGTTGAAACCCAATGCAGTTTGTGTTCCTACGAGCAAGAGTTGTTTTCTGGTAAGAAGAGTCACTATTGCACTCCCATTGTCATACACAGGGCCAAATAGCACTGGCGTCTGTTCCCACCATGTACAGTGTATTGGACTGAAGAGAGCTACTGTTCTTGTCAGTTTCCTATGCAGAATTGAACTAGATATGGCCGTGTGTGTAGGAAGCACAGTTCTTTTGTTCTGAGCAAGATCACTCTTTTGGCCCTATAGGAAACACAGTAGAGTAGAAGAGTGCTCTTTTCTCAAAAGCAGAGTGAGTTTCTTGTAAGGCGAGCTAGCGTTTGTTTCCAGTCCTAAATGGAGTTGAATCACATGCAGTTTTTGGTCCTACGAGCTAGAGTTGTTTTCTGGTAAGGAAAGTCACTATTGCGCTCCCATTGCCACACACAGTGCAAAGAGGAGTCGCGTCTGTTCTATCAAGTACAGTGTATTGGACTGAAGAGGAGCTACTGTTCTTGTCAGTTTCCTAAGAAGAGTTGAACTAGATATGGCCCGTGTGTGTAGGAAGCCCAGTTCTTTTGTACTGTAAGCTCACTGATCGAACCCATAGGAAACAGAGTAGAGTAGAAGAGTGCTCTTTTCTCAAAAGCAGAGTGTGTTTCTTGTAAGGCGAGCTAGCATTTGTTTCCCAGTCCTAAAAGGAGTTTAATCACATGCAGTTTCTGGTTCTACGAGCAAGAGATGTTTTCTGGTAAGAAGAGTCTCTATTGCGTTCCCATTGTCATACACAGGGCAAATAGCACTGGCGTCTGTTCCAGCATGTACAGTGTATTGGACTGAAGAGGATCTACTGTTCTTGTCAGTTTCCTAAACAGATTGAACTAGATATGGCCGTGTGTGTAGGAAGCACAGTTCTTTTGTTCTGAGCAAGCTCACTGTTTTGGCCCTAAAGGAAACATAGTAGAGTAGAAGAGTGCTCTTTTCTCAAAAGCAGAGTGAGTTTCGTGTAAGGCGGAGCTAGCGTTTGTTTCCCAGTCCTAAATGGAGTTGAATCACATGCAGTTTTTTGTCCTACGAGCTAGAGTTGTTTTCTGGTACGGAAAGTCACTATTGCGCTCCCATTGCCACACACAGTGCAAAGAGGAGTCGCGTCTGTTCCCATCAAGTACAGTGTATTGACTGAAGAGGAGCTACTGTTCTTGTCAGTTTCCTAAGCAGAGTTGAACTAGATATGGCTTCTGTGTGTAGGAAACACAGTTCATTTGTTCTGAGCAAGCTGACTGTTCGGACCCCATAGGAAACACAGTAGAGTAGAAGAGTGCTCTTTTCTCAAAAGCAGAGTGTGTTTCTTGTAAGGCGAACTAGTGCTTGTTTCCCAGTCTGAAATGGAGTTGAATCCCATGCAGTTTCTGGTCCTACGAGCAAGAGATGTTAACTGGTAAGAAGAGTCACTATTGTGCTCCCTTTGCCATATACAGTGCAAATAGCTCTCGCGTCTGTTCCAGCAAGTACAGTGTATCGGACTGAAGAGGAGCTACTGTTCTTGTCAGTTTCCTAAGCAGAGATGAACTAGATATGGCCCCTGTGTGTAGGAAGCACAGTTCTTTTGTTCTGAGCAAGCTCACTGTTCGAACCTCATAGGAAACACAGTAGAGTAGAAGAGTGCTCTTTTTTCTAAAGCATAGTGTGTTTCTTGTAAGGCGAGCTAGCGTTTGTTTCCCAGTCCTAAAGGGAGTTGAATCACATGCAGTTTCTGGTCCTACGAGCAAGAGTTGTTTTCTGGTAAGGAAAGTCACTATTGCGCTCCCATTGCCATACACAGTGCAAATAGCACTCCTGTCTGTTCGCAGCAAGTACAGTGTATTGGATAGAAGAGGATCTACTGTTCTTGAAATTTTCCTAAGCAGACTTGAACTAGATATGGCCCTGTGTGTAGGAAGCACATTTTTTTTGTTCTGAGCAAGCTCACTGTTCGGACCCCATAGGAAACACAGTAGAGCAGTAGAGTGCTCTTTTCTCAAAAGCAGAGTGTGTTTCTTGTATGGCGAGCTAGCGTTTGTTTCCCAGTCCTAAATGGAGTTGAACCCAATGCAGTTTGTGTTCCTACGAGCAAGAGTTGTTTTCTGGTAAGGAAAGTCACTATTGCGCTCCCATTGCCATACACAGTGCAAATAGCCCTCCTGTCTGTTCCCAGTAAGTACAGTGTATTGGACTGAAAAGGAGCTACTGTTCTTCTCATTTTCCTAAGCAGAGTTGAACTAGATATGGCCCGTGTGTGTAGGAAGCACAGTTCTTTTGTTTTGAGTATGCTTATTGTTCTGGCCCTATAGGAAACACAATTGAGTAGAAGAGTGCTCTTTTCTCAAAAGCAGAGTGTGTTTCTTGTAAGGCGAGATAGAGTTTGTTTCCCAGTCCTAAATGGAGTTGAGTCACATGCAGTTTTTTGTCCTAAGAGCAAGAGTTGTTTTCTGGTAAGACGAGTCACTATTGTGCCCCATTGCCATACACAGTGCAAATAGCACTCGCGTCTGTTCTCACCAAGTAAAGTGTATTGGACTGAAGAGGAGCTACTGTTCTTGTCAGTTTCCTAAGCAGAGTTGAACTACATATGGTTCATGTGTGTAGGAAGCACAGTTCTTTTGTTCTGAGCAAGCTCACTGTTTGGACCCCATAGGAAACACAGTAGAGTAGAAAGTGCTCTTTTCTCTAAAGCAGAGTGTGTTTCTTGTAAGGCGAGCTAGCGTTTCTTTCCCAGTCTGAAATGGAGTTGAATGACATGCAGTTTCTGGTCCTACGAGCAAGAGTTGTTTTCTGGTGTGGAAAGTAACTATTGTGCTCCAATTGCCGTACACAGTGCAAATACCACTCCCGTCTGTTCGCAGCAAGTACAGTGTATTGGACTGAAGAGGATCTACTGTTCTTGTCAGTTTCCTAAGCAGTGTTGAACTAGATATGGCCGTTTGTGTAGGAATCACAGTTCTTTTGTTCTGAGCAAGGTCACTGTTCGGTCCCCATAAGAAACACAGTAGAATAGAAGAGTTCTCTTTTCTCAAAAGCAGGGTTTGTTTCATGTGATGCGAGCTAGCATTTGTTGCCCAGTCCTAAATGGAGTTGAATCACATGCAGTTTCTAATCCTACAAGCAAGAGTTGTTTTATGGTAAAAATAGTCACTATTGCGCTGCCATTGCCATACACAGGACAGATAGCACTGGCGTCTGTTCCCAGCAAGTACGGTGTATTGGACTGAAGAGGATCTACTCTTCTTGTCAGGTTCCTAAGCAGAATTGAACTAGATATGGCCGTGTGTGTAGGAAGCACAGTTCTTTTGTTCAGAGCAAGCTCACCGTTCGGACCCTATAGGAAACACAGTAGAGTAGAAGAGTGCTCTTTTCTCAAAAGCAGAGTGTGTTTCTTGTACGGCAAGCTAGCGTTTGTTTCCCAGTCCTAAATGGAGTTGAATCACATGCAGTTTCTGGTCCTACGAGCAAGAGTTTATTTCTGGTAAGGAAAGTCACTATTGTGCTCCCATTGCCATACACAGGGCAAATAGCACTGGCGTCTGTTCCAAGCATGTACAGTGTATTGGACTGAAGAGGTTCCACTGTTCTTGTCAGTTTCCTAAGCAGATTTGAACTAGATATGGCCGTGTATGTAGGAAGCACAGTTCTTTTGTTCTGAGCAAGCTCTCTGTTCTGGCCCTACAGGAAACACAGTGGAGGAGAAGAATGCTCTTTTCTCAAAAGCAGAGTGTGTTTCTTGAAAGGCGAGCTAGTGTTTGTTTCCAAGTCCTAAATGGAGTTGAATCACATGGAGTTTTTGGTCCTACCAGCAGGAGTTGTTTTCTGGTAAGGAAAGTCACTATTGCGCTCCCATTGCCATACATAGTGCAAATAGCACTCGCGTCTGTTCCCAGCAAGGACAGTGTATTGGACTGAAGAGGAGCTACTATTCTTGTCAGTTTCCTAAGCAGAGTTGAACTAGATATGGCCCGTGTGTGTAGGAAGTACAGTTCTTTTGTTCTGAGAAGCTCACTGTTCGGACACCATAGCAAACACTGTAGATTAGAAGAGTGCTCTTTTCTCAAACGCAGAGTGTGTTTCTTGAAAGGCAAGCTAGTGTTTGTTTCCCAGTCAGAAATGGAATTGAATCCCGTGCAGTTTCTGGTCCTATGAGCAAGAGTTTTTTTCTGGTAATAAGAGTCACTATTGCGCTCCCACTGCCATACACAGTGCATATAGCACAGGCGTCTGTGCCAGCATGTACAGTGTATTGGACTGAAGAGGATCTACTGTTCTTGTCAGTTTCCTAAGCAGTGTTGAACTAGATATGGCCGCGTGTGTAGGAAGCACAGTTCTTTTGTTCTGAGCAAGCTCACTGTTCGGTCCCCATAGGAAACACAGTAGAGTAGAAGAGTTCTTTTTTCTCAAAAGCAGGGTGTGTTTCATGTGAGGCGAGCTAGCATTTGTTGCCCAGTCTTAAATGGAGTTGAATTACATGCAGTTTCTGGTCCTACGAGCAAGAATTGTTTTCTAGTAAGGAAAGTCACTATTGCGCTCCCATTGCCATACACAGTGCAAATAGCACTCGCGTCTGTTCCCAGTAAGTACAGTGTATTGGACTGAAGAGGAGCTTCTTTTCTTGTCAGTTTCCTAAGCAGAGTTGAACTAGATATGGCCCGTGTGTGTAGGAAGCACAGTTCTTTTGTTCTGAGCAAGCTCACTGTTCGGACCCCTAGGAAACACAGTAGAGTAGAAGAGTGCTCTTTTCTCAAAAGCAGAGTGTGTTTCTTGTAAGGCGAGCTAGCGTTTGTTTCCCAGTCCTAAATGGAGTTGAATCACATGCAGTTTCTGGTCCTACGAGCAAGAGTTGTTTTCTGGTAAGGAAAGTCATTATTGCGCTCCCATTGCCATACATAGTGCAAATAGCACTCGCGTCTGTTCCCAGCAAGGACAGTGTATTGGACTGAAGAGGAGCTACTGTTCTTGTCAGTTTCCTAAGCAGAGTTGAACTAGATATGTCCCGTGTGTGTAGGAAGCACAGTTCTTTTTTCTGAGAAGCTCACTGTTCGGACACCATAGGAAACACTGTAGATTAGAAGAGTGCTCTTTTCTCAAACGCAGAGTGTGTTTCTTGAAAGGCAAGCTAGTGTTTGTTTCCCAGTCAGAAATGGAATTGAATCCCGTGCAGTTTCTGGTCCTATGAGCAAGAGTTTTTTTCTGGTAATAAGAGTCACTATTGCGCTCCCACTGCCATACACAGTGCATATAGCACTGGCGTCTGTCCCAGCATGTACAGAGTATTGGACTGAAGAGGATCTACTGTTCTTGTCAGGTTCCTAAGCAGTGTTGAACTAGATATGGCCGCGTGTGTAGGAAGCACAGTTCTTTTGTTCTGAGCAAGCTCACTGTTCGGTCCCCATAGGAAACACAGTAGAGTAGAAGAGTTCTTTTTTCTCAAAGGCAGGGTGTGTTTCATGTGAGGCGAGCTAGCATTTGTTGCCCAGTCTTAAATGGAGTTGAATTACATGCAGTTTCTGGTCCTACGAGCAAGAATTGTTTTCTAGTAAGGAAAGTCACTATTGCGCTCCCATTGCCATACACAGTGCAAATAGCACTCGCGTCTGTTCCCAGCAAGTACAGTGTATCGGACTGAAGAGGAGCTACTGTTCTTGTCAGTTTCCTAAGCAGAATTGAGCTAGGTATGGCCCTGTGTGTAGGAAGCACAGTTCTTTTGTTCAGAGCAATCTCACTGTTCGGACCCCATAGGAAACACAATAGAGTAGAAGAGTGCTCTTTTCTCAAAAGCAGAGTGTGTTTCTTGTACGGCAAGCTAGCGTTTGTTTCCCAGTCCTAAATGGAGTTGAATCACGTGCAGTTTGTGGTCCTACGAGCAAGTGTGGTTTTCTGGTAAGAAGAGTCAATATTGCGTTCCCATTGTCATACACAGGGCAAATAGCACTGGCGTCGTTTCTCAGCATGTACAGTGTATTGGACTGAAGAGGAGCTACTGTTCTTGTCAGGTTCCTAAGCAGAATTGAACAAGATATGGCCGTGTGTGTAGGAAGCACAGTTCTTTTGTTCTGAGCAAGCTCACTGTTCGGACTCCATAGGAAACAATACAGAGTAGAAGAGTGCTCTTTTCTCAAAAGCAGATGTGTGTTTCTTGTAAGGCGAGCTAGCATTTGTTTCCCAGTCCTAAATGGATTTGAATCGCATGCAGTTTCTGGTCCTACGAGCAAGAGTTGTTTTCTGGTAAGGAAAGTCACTATTGCGCTCCCTTTGCCATACACAGTGCTAATAGCACTTGCGTCTGTTCCCAGCAAGTACAGTGTATTGGACTGAAGAGTAGCTACTGTTCTTGTCAGTTTCCTAAGCAGAGTTGAACAAGATACAGCCCGTGTGTGTAGGAAGCACAGGTCTTTTGTTCTGAGCAAGCTCACTCTTCTGGCCCTGTAGGAAACAGAGTAGAGGAGAAGAGTGCTCTTTTCTCTAAAGCAGAGTGTGTTTCTTGTAAGGCGAGCTCGCGTTTGATTTTCAGTCCTAAATGGAATTGAGTCACATGCAGTTTTTCGTGCTATGAGAAAGAGTTGTTTTCTGGTAAGAAGAGTCACTATTGCGCCCCAAATGCCATACACAGTGCAAATAGCACTCGCGTCTGTTCCCAGCAAATACAGTGTATTGGACTGAAGAGGAGCTACTGTTCTTGTCAGTTTCCTAAGCAGAGTTGAACAAGATACAGCCCGTGTGTGTAGGAAGCACAGTTCTTTTGTTCTGAGCAAGCTCACTGTTCGGACCCCATAGGAAACACAGTAGAGTAGAAGAGTGCTCTTTTCTCAAAAGCAGAGTGTGTTTCTTGTAAGGCGAGCTAGCGTTTGTTTCCCAGTCCTAAATGGAGTTGAATCACATGCAGTTTCTGGTCCTACGAGCAAGAGTTGTTTTCTGGTAAGGAAAGTCATTATTGCGCTCCCATTGCCATACATAGTGCAAATAGCACTCGCGTCTGTTCCCAGCAAGGACAGTGTATTGGACTGAAGAGGAGCTACTGTTCTTGTCAGTTTCCTAAGCAGAGTTGAACTAGATATGGCCCGTGTGTGTAGCAAGCACAGTTCTTTTGTTCTGAGAAGCTCACTGTTCGGACACCATAGGAAACACTGTAGATTAGAAGAGTGCTCTTTTCTCAAAAGCAGAGTGTGTTTCTTGAAAGGCAAGCTAGTGTTTGTTTCCCAGTCAGAAATGGAATTGAATCCCGTGCAGTTTCTGGTCCTATGAGCAAGAGTTTTTTTCTGGTAATAAGAGTCACTATTGCGCTCCCACTGCCATACACAGTGCATATAGCACTGGCGTCTGTCCCAGCATGTACAGAGTATTGGACTGAAGAGGATCTACTGTTCTTGTCAGTTTCCTAAGCAGTGTTGAACTAGATATGGCCGCGTGTGTAGGAAGAACAGTTCTTTTGTTCTGAGCAAGCTCACTGTTCGGTCCCCATAGGAAACACAGTAGAGTAGAAGAGTTTTTTTTCTCAAAGGCAGGGTGTGTTTCATGTGAGGCGAGCTAGCATTTGTTGCCCAGTCTTAAATGGAGTTGAATTACATGCAGTTTCTGGTCCTACGAGCAAGAATTGTTTTCTAGTAAGGAAAGTAACTATTGCGCTCCCATTGCCATACACAGTGCAAATAGCACTCGCGTCTGTTCCCAGCAAGTACAGTGTATCGGACTGAAGAGGAGCTACTGTTCTTGTCAGTTTCCTAAGCAGAATTGAGCTAGGTATGGCCCTGTGTGTAGGAAGCACAGTTCTTTTGTTCAGAGCAAGCTCACTGTTCGGACCCCATAGGAAACACAATAGAGTAGAAGAGTGCTCTTTTCTCAAAAGCAGAGTGTGTTTCTTGTACGGCAAGCTAGCGTTTGTTTCCCAGTCCTAAATGGAGTTGAATCACATGCAGTTTGTGGTCCTACGAGCAAGCGTGGTTTTCTGGTAAGAAGAGTCAGTATTGCGTTCCCATTGTCATACACAGGGCAAATAGCACTGGCGTTGTTTCTCAGCATGTACAGTGTATTGGACTGAAGAGGAGCTACTGTTCTTGTCACGTTCCTAAGCAGAATTGAACAAGATATGGCCGTGTGTTTAGGAAGCACAGTTCTTTTGTTCTGAGCAAGCTCACTGTTCGGACTCCATAGGAAACAATACAGAATAGAAGAGTGCTCTTTTCTCAAAAGCAGATGTGTGTTTCTTGTAAGGCGAGCTAGCATTTGTTTCCCAGTCCTAAATGGATTTGAATCGCATGCAGTTTCTGGTCCTACGAGCAAGAGTTGTTTTCTGGTAAGGAAAGTCACTATTGCGCTCCCTTTGCCATACACAGTGCTAATAGCACTTGCGTCTGTTCCCAGCAAGTACAGTGTATTGGACTGAAGAGGAGCTACTGTTCTTGTCAGTTTCCTAAGCAGAGTTGAACAAGATACAGCCCGTGTGTGTAGGAAGCACAGGTCTTTTGTTCTGAGCAAGCTCACTGTTCTGGCCCTGTAGGAAACAGAGTAGATGAGAAGAGTGCTCTTTTCTGTAAAGCAGAGTGTGTTTCTTGTAAGGCGAGCTCGCGTTTGATTTTCAGTCCTAAATGGAATTGAGTCACATGCAGTTTTTCGTGCTATGAGAAAGAGTTGTTTTCTGGTAAGAAGAGTCACTATTGCGCCCCAAATGCCATACACAGTGCAAATAGCACTCGCGTCTGTTCCCAGCAAATACAGTGTATTGGACTGAAGAGGAGCTACTGTTCTTCTCAGTTTCCTAAGCAGAGTTGAACTAGATATGGTCCATGTGTGTAGGAAGCACAGATCTTTTGTTCTGAGCAAGCTCACTGTTTGGACACCATAGGAAACGCAGTAGAGTAGAAGAGTGCTCTTTTTCAAAAGCAGAGTGTGTTTCTTGTAAAGCGAGCTAGCGTTTGTATCCTAGTCTTAAATGGAGTTGAATCACATGCAGTTTCTGGTCCTACGAGCAAGAGTTGTTTTCTGGTAAGGAAAGTCATTATTGCGCTCCCATTGCCATACATAGTGCAAATAGCACTCGCGTCTGTTCCCAGCAAGTGCAGTGTATTGGACTGAAGAGGAGCTACTGTTCTTGTCAGGTTCCTAAGCAGAATTGAACTAGATATGGCCATGTGTGTAGAAAGCACAGTTCTTTTGTTCTGAGCAAGCTCACTGTTTGGACCCCATAGGAAACACAGTAGGGTAGAAGAGTGCTCTTTTCTCAAAAGCAGAGTGTGTTTATTGAAAGGCGAGCTAGTGTTTGTTTCCCAGTCAGAAATGGAATTGAATCCCGTGCAGTTTCTGGTCCAACGAGCAAGAGTTTTTTTCTTGTAAGAAGAGTCACTTATTGCGCTCCCATTGCCATACTCAGTGCAAACAGCACTCGCGTCTGTTCCCTGTATGTACAGAGTATTGGACTGAAGAGGAGCTACTTTTCTTGTCATTTTCCGAAACAGAGTTGAACTAGATATGGCCCCTGTGTGTAGGAAGCACAGTTCTTTTGTTCTGAGCAAGTTCACTGTTCTGGCCCTATTGGAAAAACAGTAGAGTAGAAGAGTGCTCTTTTCTTAAAAGCAGAGTGTGTTTCTTGTAAGGCGAGCTAGCGTTTCTTTCCCAGTCCTAAATGGAGTTGAGTCACATGCAGTTTCTGGTCCTGCGAGCAAGAATTGTTTTCTGGTAAGAAGAGTCACTATTGCGCTCCCATTGTCATACACAGGGCAAATAGCACTGGTGTGTGTTCCCAGCATGTGCAGTGTATTTGACTGAAGAGGGTATACTGTTCTTGTCAGTTTCCTAAGCTAAATTGAACTAGTTATGTCCATGTGTGTAGGAAGCACAATTCTTTTGTTCTGTGCAAGCTTACTGTTCTGGCCCTATAGGAAACACAGTAGAGTAGAAGAGTGCTCTTTTCTCAAAAGCAGAGTGTGTTTCTTGTAAGGCGAGCTAGCATTTATTTCCCAGTTCTAAATGGAGTTGAATCACATGCAGTTTTTTTTCCTATGAGCAAGAGTTGTTTTCTGGTAAGGAATGTCACTATTGTGCTTTCATTGCCATACACAGTGCAAATAGCACTCGCGTCTGTTCCCAGCAAGTACAGTGTATTGGACTGAAGAGGAGCTACTGTTCTTGTCAGTTTTCTAAGCAGAGTTGAACTAGATATGGCCCGTGTGTGTAGGAAGCACAGTTATCTTGTTCTGATCAAGCTCACTGTTCGGACACCATAGGAAACACAGTAGAGTAGAAGAGTGCTCTTTTCTCAAAAGCAGAGTGTGTTTCTTGTAAGGCCAGCTAGTGTTTTTTTCCCAGTCCTATATGGAGTTGAATCACATGCAGTTTCTGGTCCTACGAGCAAGACTTGTTTTCTGGTAAGAAGAGTCACTATTGTGCTCCCATTTTCATACACATGGCAAATAGCACTCGCGTCTGTTCCCAGCATGTACAGTGTATTGGACTGAAAAGGATCTATTTTCTTGTCAGTTTCCTAAGCAGAATTGAACTAGATATGGCCCTCTATGTAGGAAGCACACTTCTTTTGTTCTGAGCAATCTCTCTGTTCTGGCCCTCTAGGAAACACAGTAGAGTAGAAGAGTGCTCTTTTCTCAAAAGCAGAGTGTGTTTCTTGAAAGGCGAGCTAGCGTTTGTTTCCCAGTCCTAAATGGAGTTGAATCACATGCAGTTTCTAATCCTACGAGCAAGAGTTGCTTTAAGGTAAGAATAGTCACTATTGCGATGCCATTGCCATACACAGGACAAATAGCACTGGCGTCTGTTCCCAGCAAGTACGGTGTATTGGATTGAAGAGGATCTACTGTTCTTGTCAGGATCCTAAGCAGAATTGAACTAGATATGGCCGTGTGTGTAGGAAAAACAGTTCTTTTGTTCAGAGCAAGCTCACTGTTCGGACCCTATAGGAAACACAGTAGAGTAGAAGAGTGCTCTGTTCTCAAAAGCAGAGTGTGTTTCTTGTACGGCAAGCTAGCGTTTGTTTCCCAGTCCTAAATGGAGTTGAATCACATGCAGTTTCTGGTCCTACGAGCAAGAGTTTATTTCTGGTAACGAAAGTCACTATTGTGCTCCCATTGCCATACACAGGGCAAATAGCACTGGCGTCTGTTCCCAGCATGTACAGTGTATTGGACTGAAGAGGTTCCACTGTTCTTGTCAGTTTCCTAAGAAGAATTGAACTAGATATGGCCCGTGTGTGTAGGAAGCACAGTTCTTTTGTTCTGAGCAAGCTCACTGTCCTGGCCCTATAGGAAACACAGTAGAGTAGAAGAGTGCTCTTTTCTCAAAAGCAGAGTGTGTTTCTTGTAAGGCTAGCTAGCGTTTGTTTCCCAGTCCTAAATGGAGGTGAGTCACATGCAGTTTTTGCTTTTACGAGCAAGAGTAGTTTTCTCGTAAGAAGAGTCACTATTGGGCTCCCATTGCCATACACAGTACAAACAGCACTGGCGTCTGTTCCCAGCATGTACAGTGTATTGGACAGAAAAGGATCTATTGTTCTTGTCAGTTTCCTAAGCAGAATTGAACTAGATATGGCCGTGTATGTAGGAAGCACAGTTCTTTTGTTCTGAACAAGCTCTCTGTTCAGGCCCTATAGGAAACACAGTAGAGTAGAAGAGTGCTCTTTTCTCTAAAGCAGAGTGTGTTTCTTGTAAGGCGAGCTAGCGTTTGCTTCCCAGTTTTAAATGGAGTTGAATCACATGCAGTTTTTGGTCCTACCAGCAAGAGTTGTTTTCTGGTAAGAAGAGTCACTATTGCGCTCCCATTGCCATACACAGGGCAAATAGCACACGCGTCTGTTCCCAGCAAACACACTGTATTGGACTGAAGAGGAGCTACTGTTCCTGTCAGATTCCTAAGCAGAGTTGAATGAGATTTGGCCCATGTGTATAGGGAGCACAGTTCTTTTGTTCTGAGCAAGCTCACTGTTCGGACCCCATAGGTAACACAGTAGAGTAGAAGAGTGCTCTTTTCCCAAAAGCAGAGTGTGTTTCTTGTAAGGCAAGCTAGAGTTTGTTTCCCAGTCCTAAATGGAGTTGAATCCCATGCAGTTTCTTGTCCAACAAGCAAGAGCTGTTTTCTGGTAAGAAGAGTCACTATTGCGCTCCCATTGTCGTACACAGGGCAAATAGCACTCGCGTCTGTTTTCAGCATGTACAGTCTATTGGACTGAAGAGGATCTACTGTTCTTGTCAGTTTCCTAAGCAGAATTGAACTAGATATGGCCGTGTGTATAGGAAGCACAGTTCTCTTCTTCTGATCAAGCTCACTGTTCTGGCCCTATAGGAAGCACAGTAGAGTAGAAGAGTACTCTTTTCTCAAAAGCAGAGTGTATTTCTTGTAAGGCGAGCTAGCGTTTGTTTCCCAGTCCTAAATGGAGTTGAGTCACATGCAGTTTGTGGTCCTATGAGCAAGAGTTGTTTTCTGGAAAGAAGAGTCACTATTGTGCTCCCATTGCCATACACAGGGCAAATAGCACACGCGTCTGTTCCCAGCAAACACACTGTATTGGACTGAAGAGGAGCTACTGTTCCTGTCAGTTTCCTAAGCAGAGTTGAATAAGATTTGGCCCATGTGTATAGGGAGCACAGTTCTTTTGTTCTGAGCAAGCTCACTGTTCGGACCCATAGGAAACACAGTAGAGTAGAAGAGTACTCTTTTCTCAAAAGCAGAGTGTGTTTCTTGTAAGGCAAGCTAGAGTTTGTTTCCCAGTCCTAAATGGAGTTGAATCCCATGCAGTTTCTTGTCCAACAAGGAAGAGCTGTTTTCTGGTAAGAAGAGTCACTATTGCGCTCCCATTGTCATACACAGGGCAAATAGCACAGGCATCTGTTCCCAGCATGTACAGTGTATTGGACTGAAGAGAATGTACTGTTCTTGTCAGTTTCCTAAGCAGAATTGAACTAGATATGGCCGTGTGTGTAGGAAGCACAGTTCTTTTGTTCTGAGCAAGCTCACTGTTCGGACCCCATAGGAAACACAATGGAGTAGAAGAGTGCTCTTTTCTCAAAAGCAGTGTGTGTTTCTTGTAAGGCGAGCTAGCGTTTGTTTCCCAGTCCTAAATGGAGTTGAATCATATGCAGTTTCTGGTCCTACGACCAAGAGTTGTTTTCTGGTAAGGAAAGTCACTATTGCGCTCCCATTGCCATACACAGTGCAAATAGCACTCACGTCTGTACCCAGCAAGTACAGTGTATCGGACTGAAGAGGAGCTACTGTTCTTGTCAGTTTCCTAAGCAGAGGTGAACGAGATATGTCCCGCGTGTGTAGGAAGCACAGTTCTTTTGTTCTGAGCAAGCTCACTGTTTGGACCCCACAGGAAACACAGTAGAGTAGAAGAGTGCTCTTTTCTCGAAAGCAGAGTGTGTTTCTTGTAGGGCGAGCTAGCGTTTGTTTCCCAGTCCTAAATGGAGTTGAATCACATGAAGTTTCTGGTCCTGCAACAAGAGTTGTTTTCTGGTAAGAAGAGTCACTATTGCGCTGCCGTTGCCATACACAGGACAAATAACACTGGCGTTTTTTCCCAGCAAGTACAGTGTATTGGATGGAAGAGGATCTACTGTTCTTGTCAGGTTCCTAAGCAGAGTTGAACTAGATATGGCCGTGTGTGAAGGAAGCACAGTTTCTTTGTTCTGAGCAAGCTCACTGTTCGGAACCCATAGGAAACACAGTAGAGTAGAAGAGTGCTCTTTTCTCAAAAGCAGAGTGTGTTTCTTGGAAGGCAAGCTAGCGTTTGTTTCCCAGTCCTAAATGGAGTTGAGTCACATGCAGTTTTTTGTCCTACGTGCAAGAGTTGTTTTCTGGTAAGGAAAGTCACTATTGTGCTCCCATTGTCATACACAGTTCAAATAGCACTCACGTCTCTTATCAGCAAGTACAGTGTATTGGACTGAAGAGGATCTACTGTTCTTGTCAGGTTCCTAATCAGACTTGAACTAGATATGGCCATGTGTGTAGGAAGCACAGTTCTTATGTTCTGAGCAAGCTCACTGTTCTGGCCCAATAGGAAACACAGTAGAGTAGAAGAGTGCACTTTTCTTAAAAGCAGAGTGTGTTTCTTGTAAGGGGAGCTCCCGTTTGTTCCCCAGTCCTAAATGGAGTTGAGTAACATGCAGTTTTTGGTCCTACGAGCAAGAGTTGTTTTCTGGAAAGAAGAGTCACTGTTGCGCTCCAAATGCCATATACAGTGCAAATAGCACTCGCGTCTGTTCACAGCAAGTACAGTGTATCGGACTATATAGGAGCTACTGTTCTTGTCAGTTTCCTAAGAAGAGTTGAACTAGATATGGCCCCTGTGTGTAGGAAGCACAGTTATTTTTTTCTGAGCAAGCTCACTGTTCGGACCACATAGGAAACACAGTAGAGTAGAAGAGTGCTCTTTTCTCAAAAGAAGAGTGTGTTTCTTGTAAGGCGAGCTAGCGTTTCTTTCCCAGTCCTAAGTGGAGTTGAATCACATGCAGTTTTTGGTCCTACCAGCAAGAGTTGTTTTCTAGTAAGGAAAGTCACTATTGTGCTCCCTTTGCCATACACAGTGCAAATAGCACTCGCGTCTGTTTCCAGCATGTACAGTGTATCGGACTGAAGAGGAGCTACTGTTCTTGTCATTTTCCTAAGCAGAGTTGAACTAGATATGGCACGTGTGTGTAGGAAGCACAGTTCTTTTTTTCTGAGCAAGCTCACTGTTCGGACAACATAGGAAACACAGTAGAGTAGAAGAGTGCTCTTTTCTCAAAAGCAGAGTCTGTTTCTTGTAAGGCAAGCTAGCGTTTGTTTCCCAGTCCTAAATGGAGTTGAATCACATGCAGTTTCTGGTCCTACGAGCAAGATTTGTTTTCTGGTAAGAAGAGTCACTATTGCGCTCCCATTGTCATACACAGGGCAAATAGCACTGGCATTGGTTCCCAGCAAGTACAGTGTATTGGATTGAAGAGGATCTACTGTTCTTGTCATTTTCCTAAGTAGAATTGAACTAGATATGGCCATGGGTGTAGAAGGCACAGTTCTTTTGTTCTGAGCAAGCTCACTGTTTGGACCCCATAGGAAACACAGCAGAGTAGAAGACTGCTCTTTTCTCAAAAGCAGAGTGTGTTTATTGAAAGGCGAGCTAGTGTTTGTTTCCCAGTCAGAAATGGAATTGAATCCCGTGCAGTTTCTGGTCCTACGAGCAAGAGTTTTTTTCTTGTAAGAAGTGTCACTATTGTGCTCTCATTGCCAAACTCAGTGCAAATAGCACTCCCGTCTGTTCCCTGCATGTACAGAGTATTGGACTGAAGAGGAGCTACTGTTCTTGTCAGTTTCCTAAGAAGAGTTGAACTAGATATGGCCCCTGTGTGTAGGAAGCACAGTTCTTTTGTTCTGAGCAAGTTCACTGTTCTGGCCCCCATAGGAAACACAGTAGAGTAGAAGAGTGCTCTTTTCTCAAAAGCAGAGTGTGTTTCTTGTAAGGCGAGCTAGCGTTTCTTTCCCAGTCCTAAATGGAGTTGAATCACATGCAGTTTCTGGTCCTACGAGCAAGAGTTGTTTTCTGGTAAGAAGAGTCACTATTGTGCTACCATTGTCATACACAGTGCAAATACCACTGGTGTCTGTTCCCAGCATGTGCAGTGTATTTGACTGAAGAGGGTATACTGTTCTTGTCAGATTCCTAAGCTGAATTGAACTAGATATGGCCGTGTGTGTAGGAAGCACACTTCATTTGTTCTGTGCAAGCTTACTAATCTGGCCCTATAGGAAACACAGTAGAGTAGAAGAGTGCTCTTTTCTCAAAAGCAGTGTGTGTTTCTTGTAAGGCGAGCTAACATTTATTTTCCAGTTCTAAATGGAGTTGTATCACATGCAGTTTTTGTTCCTATGAGCAAGAGTTGTTTTCTGGTAAGGAAAGTCACTATTGCGCTCCCATTGCCATACACAGTACAAATAGCACTCGTGTCTGTTCCCAGCAAGTACAGTGTATTGGACTGAAGAGGATCTACTGTTCTTGTCAGGTTCCTAAGCAGACTTGAACTAGATATGGCCGTGTGTGTAGGAAGCACAGTTCTTTTGTCCTGAGCAAGCTCACTTTTCGGAACCCATAGGAAACACAGTAGAGTAGAAGAGTGCTCTTTTCTCAAAAGCAGAGTGTGTTTCTTAAAAGTCGAGCTAGCGTTTGTTTCCCAGTCCTAAATGGAGTTGAGTCACATGCAGTTTTTTGTCCTATGAGCAAGAGTTGTTTTCTGGTAAGACAAGTCATTATTGGGCTCCAATTGCCATACACAGTGCAAATAGCACTCGCGTCTGTTCCCCGCAATTACATTGTATTGGACTGAATAGGAGCTACTGTTCTTGTCAGTTTCCTAAGCAGAGTTGAACTAGATATGATCCGTGTGTGTAGGAAGCACAGTTCTTTGGTTCTGAGCAAGCTCACTGTTTGGACCCCATAAGAAACACAGCAGAGTAGAAGAGTGCTCTTTTCTCAAAAGCAGAGTGTGTTTCATGTAAGGCGAGCTAGCATTTGTTTCTTAGTCCTAAATGGAGTTGAATCACATGCAGTTTGTGGTCCTACGAGCAAGAGTTGTTTTCTGGTAAGGAAAGTCACATTGTGCTCCCATTACCATACACTGTGCAAATAGCACTCGCGTCTGTTCCCAGCAAGTACAGTGTATTGGACTGAAGAGGATCTACTCTTCTTGTCAGGTTCCTAAGCAGACTTGAACTAGATATGGCCGTGTGTGTAGGAAGCACAGTTCTTTTTTTCTGAGCAAGCTCAGTGTTCTGGCCCTATCGGAAGCACAGTAGAGTAGAAGAGTGCTCTTTTCTCAAAAGCAGAGTGTGTTTCTTATAAAGCGAGCTAGAGTTTGTTTCCCAGTCCTAAATGGAGTTGAGTCACATGCAGCTTTTTGTTCTATGAGCAAGAGTTGTTTTCTGGTAAGACGTTTCACTATTGTGCTCCAATTGAAATACAAAGTGCAAATAGCACTGGCGTCTGTTCCCAGCAAGTACAGTGTATCGGACTGAAGAGGATCTACTGTTCTTGTCAGTTTCCTAAGCAGAGTTGAACTAGATAAGGCCCGTGTGTGGGAAGCACAGTTCTTTTTTTCTGAGCAAGCTCACTGTTCTGGCCCTGTAGGAAACACAGTAGAGTAGAAGAGTGCTCTATTTCTAAAG
>NW_026738402.1:0-18000 GCF_949786415.1 Peromyscus eremicus
TTCTCGGAAGGCGAGCTAGTGTTTGTTTCCCAGTCAGAAATGGAGTTGAATCCCATGCAGTTTCTGGTCCTATGAGCAAGAGATGTTTTCTGTTAAGAAGAGTCACTATTGCGCTCCTATTGCCATACACAGTGCAAATAGCATTCATGTCTGTTCCCAGCAAGTACAGTGTATTCTACTGAAGAGGAGATACTGTTCTTGTCAGTTTCTTAAGTAGAGTTGAACTAGATATGGCCCGTGTGTGTAGGAAGCACAGTTCTTTTGTTCTGAGCAAGCTCACTGTTCGGACCTCATAGGAAACACAGTAGAGTAGAAGAGTGCCCTTTTCTCATAAGCAGAGTGTGTTTCTTGTAAGGCGAGCTAGTGTTTGTTTCCCAGTCAGAAATGGAGTTGAATCCCATGCAGTTTCTGGTCCTACGAGCAAGAGTTGTTTTCTGGTAAGAAGAGTCACTATTGCGCTCCCATTGACATACACAGTGCAAATAGCACTCACGTCTGTTCCAGCAAGTACAGTGTATTGGACTGAAGAGGAGCTACTGTTCTTTTCAGTTTCCTAAGCGGAGTTGAACTAGATATGGCCCGTGTGGGTAGGAAGCTCAGTTCTTTTGTTCTCAGCAAGCTCACTCTTCTGGCCCTATAGGAAACACAGTAGACTAGAAGAGTGCTCTTTTCTCAAAAGTAGAGTGTGTTTCTTGTAAGGTGAGCTAGCGTTTGTTTCCCAGTCCTAAATGGAGTAAAATCACATGCAGTTTCTGGTCCTACGAGCAAGAGTTTTTTTCTGGAAAGAAGAGTCACCATTTCGCTCCCATTGTCATACACAGGGCAAATAGCACTGGTGTCTATTCCCAGCATGTACAGTGTATTGGACTGAAGAGGATCTACTGTTCTTGTGAGTTTCCTAAGCAGAATTGAACTAGATATGGCCGTGTGTGTAGGAAGCACAGTTCTTTTGTTCTGAGCAAGCTCACTGTTTTGGCCCTATAGGAAACACAGTAGAGTAGAAGAGTGCCCTTTTCTCAAAAGCAGGATGTGTTTCTTGGAAGGCGAGCTAGCATTTGTTTTTCAGTCCTAAATGGAGTTGAATCACATGCAGTTTCTGGTCCTACGAGCAAGAGTTTTTTTCTGGAAAGAAGAGTCACTATTGCGCTCCCATTGTCATACACAGGGCAAATAACACTGGCGTCTGTTCCCAGCATACAGTGTATTGGACTGAAGAGGATCTACTGTCCTTGTCAGTTTCCTATGCAGAATTGATCTAGATATGTCCCATGTGTGTAGGAAGCACAGTTCTTTTGTTCTGAGCAAGCTCACTCTTTGGACACCCTAGGAAACCCAGTAGAGTAGAAGAGTACTCTTTTCTCAAAAGCAGAGTTTGTTTCTTGTAAGGTGAGCTAGTGTTTGTTTCCCAGTCAGAAATGGAGTTGAATCCCAGGCAGTTTCTGGTCCTATGAGCAAGAGTTGTTTTCTGGTAAGAAGAGTCACTATTGCGCTCCAATTGTCACACACAGCGCAAATAGCACTCATGTCTGTTCCAGCAAGTACAGTGTATTGGACTGAAGAGGATCTACTGTTCTTTTCAGTTTCCTAAGCGGAGTTGAACTAGATATGGCCCGTGTGGGTAGGAAGCTCAGTTCTTTTGTTCTCAGCAAGCTCACTGTTCTGGCCCTATAGGAAACACAGTAGACTAGAAGAGTGCTCTTTTCTCAAAAGTAGAGTGTGTTTCTTGTAAGGTGAGCTAGCGTTTGTTTCCCAGTCCTAAATGGAGTAAAATCACATGCAGTTTCTGGTCCTACGAGCAAGAGTTGTTTTCTGGTAAGAAGAGTCACTATTGCGCTCCCATTGTCACACACAGGGCAAATAGCACTGGCGTATGTTCCCATCATGTACAGTGTATTGGACTGAAGAGGATCTACTGTTCTTGTCAGTTTCCTAAGCAGAATTGAACTAGATATGGCCGTGTGTGTAGGAAGCACAGTTCTTTTGTTGTGAGCCGGCTCACTGAACTGGCCCTATAAAAAACACTGAGTAGAAGAGTGCTCTTTTCTCAAAAGCAGAGTGTGTTTCTAGTAAGGCGAGCTAGCGTTTGTTTCCCAGTCCTAAATGGAGTTGAATCACATGCAGTTTCCGGTCCTATGAGCAAGAGTTGTTTTCTGGTAAGAAGAGTCACTATTGCGCTCTCATTGAGATACATAGTGCAAATAGCAGTCATGTCTGTTCCCAGCAAGTACAGTGTATTGGATGAAGAGGAACTACTCTCTTATCAGTTTCCTAAGCAGAGTGGAACTAGATATGGCCCGTGTGTGTAGGATGCACAGTTCTTTTGTTCTGAGCGAGCTCACTGTTCGGACCCCATAGGAAACACAGTAGAGTAGAAGAGTGCACTTTTCTCAAAAGCAGAGTATGTTTCTTGTAAGGCGAGCAAGTGTTTGTTTCCCAGTCAGAAATGGAGTTGAATCCCATGCAGTTTCTGGTCCTACAAGCAAGAGTTGTTTTCTGCTAAGAAGAGTCACTATTGCGCTCACATTGCCATACACAGTGAAAATAGGACTCGCGTCTGTTCCCAGCAAGTACAGGGTATTGGACGGAAGAGGAGCTAATGTTCTTGTCAGTATCCTACGCAGAGTTGAACTAGATATGGCCCGTGTGTGTAGGAAGCACAGTTCTTTTGTTCTGAGCAAGCTCACTCTTCGGACCCCATAGTAAACCCAGTAGAGTAGAAGTGTGCTCTTTTCTCAAAAGTAGAGTGTGTTTCTCGGAAGGCGAGCTAGTGTTTGTTTCCCAGTCAGAAATGGAGTTGAATCCCATGCAGTTTCTGGTCCTATGAGCAAGAGATGTTTTCTGTTAAGAAGAGTCACTATTGCGCTCCTATTGCCATACACAGTGCAAATAGCATTCACGTCTGTTCCCAGCAAGTACAGTGTATTCTACTGAAGAGGAGCTACTGTTCTTGTCAGTTTCTTAAGTAGAGTTGAACTAGATATGGCCCGTGTGTGTAGGAAGCACAGTTCTTTTGTTCCGAGCAAGCTCACTGTTCGGACCTCATAGGAAACACAGTAGAGTAGAAGAGTGCCCTTTTCTCATAAGCAGAGTGTGTTTCTTGTAAGGCGAGCTAGTGTTTGTTTCCCAGTCAGAAATGGAGTTGAATCCCATGCAGTTTCTGGTCCTACAAGCAAGAGTTGTTTTCTGGTAAGAAGAGTCACTATTGCGCTCCCATTGACATACACAGTGCAAATAGCACTCACGTCTGTTCCAGCAAGTACAGTGTATTGGACTGAAGAGGAGCTACTGTTCTTTTCAGTTTCCTAAGCGGAGTTGAACTAGATATGGCCCGTGTGGGTAGGAAGCTCAGTTCTTTTGTTCTCAGCAAGCTCACTGTTCTGGCCCTATAGGAAGCACAGTAGACTAGAAGAGTGCTCTTTTCTCAAAAGTAGAGTGTGTTTCTTGTAAGGTGAGCTAGCGTTTGTTTCCCAGTCCTAAATGGAGTAAAATCACATGCAGTTTCTGGTCCTACGAGCAAGAGTTGTTTTCTGGTAAGAAGAGTCACTATTGCGCTCCCATTGTCACACACAGGGCAAATAGCACTGGCGTATGTTCCCATCATGTACAGTGTATTGGACTGAAGAGGATCTACTGTTCTTGTCAGTTTCCTAAGCAGAATTGAACTAGATATGGCCGTGTGTGTAGGAAGCACAGTTCTTTTGTTGTGAGCCAGCTCACTGAACTGGCCCTATAGAAAACACTGAGTAGAAGAGTGCTCTTTTCTCAAAAGCAGAGTGTGTTTCTAGTAAGGCGAGCTAGCGTTTGTTTCCCAGTCCTAAATGGAGTTGAATCACATGCAGTTTCCGGTCCTATGAGCAAGAGTTGTTTTCTGGTAAGAAGAGTCACTATTGCGCTCTCATTGAGATACATAGTGCAAATAGCAGTCATGTCTGTTCCCAGCAAGTACAGTGTATTGGACGAAGAGGAACTACTCTCTTATCAGTTTCCTAAGCAGAGTGGAACTAGATATGGCCCGTGTGTGTAGGATGCACAGTTCTTTTGTTCTGAGCGAGCTCACTGTTCGGACCCCATAGGAAACACAGTAGAGTAGAAGAGTGCCCTTTTCTCATAAGCAGAGTGTGTTTCTTGTAAGGCGAGCTAGTGTTTGTTTCCCAGTCAGAAATGGAGTTGAATCCCATGCAGTTTCTGGTCCTACAAGCAAGAGTTGTTTTCTGGTAAGAAGAGTCACTATTGCGCTCCCATTGACATACACAGTGCAAATAGCACTCACGTCTGTTCCAGCAAGTACAGTGTATTGGACTGAAGAGGAGCTACTGTTCTTTTCAGTTTCCTAAGCGGAGTTGAACTAGATATGGCCCGTGTGGGTAGGAAGCTCAGTTCTTTTGTTCTCAGCAAGCTCACTGTTCTGGCCCTATAGGAAACACAGTAGACTAGAAGAGTGCTCTTTTCTCAAAAGTAGAGTGTGTTTCTTGTAAGGTGAGCTAGCGTTTGTTTCCCAGTCCTAAATGGAGTAAAATCACATGCAGTTTCTGGTCCTACGAGCAAGAGTTGTTTTCTGGTAAGAAGAGTCACTATTGCGCTCCCATTGTCACACACAGGGCAAATAGCACTGGCGTATGTTCCCATCATGTACAGTGTATTGGACTGAAGAGGATCTACTGTTCTTGTCAGTTTCCTAAGCAGAATTGAACTAGATATGGCCGTGTGTGTAGGAAGCACAGTTCTTTTGTTGTGAGCCAGCTCACTGAACTGGCCCTATAGAAAACACTGAGTAGAAGAGTGCTCTTTTCTCAAAAGCAGAGTGTGTTTCTAGTAAGGCGAGCTAGCGTTTGTTTCCCAGTCCTAAATGGAGTTGAATCACATGCAGTTTCCGGTCCTATGAGCAAGAGTTGTTTTCTGGTAAGAAGAGTCACTATTGCGCTCTCATTGAGATACATAGTGCAAATAGCAGTCATGTCTGTTCCCAGCAAGTACAGTGTATTGGATGAAGAGGAACTACTCTCTTATCAGTTTCCTAAGCAGAGTGGAACTAGATATGGCCCGTGTGTGTAGGATGCACAGTTCTTTTGTTCTGAGCGAGCTCACTGTTCGGACCCCATAGGAAACACAGTAGAGTAGAAGAGTGCCCTTTTCTCAAAAGCAGAGTATGTTTCTTGTAAGGCGAGCAAGTGTTTGTTTCCCAGTCAGAAATGGAGTTGAATCCCATGCAGTTTCTGGTCCTATGAGCAAGAGATGTTTTCTGTTAAGAAGAGTCACTATTGCGCTCCTATTGCAATACACAGTGCAAATAGCATTCACGTCTGTTCCCAGCAAGTACAGTGTATTCTACTGAAGAGGAGATACTGTTCTTGTCAGTTTCTTAAGTAGAGTTGAACTAGATATGGCCCGTGTGTGTAGGAAGCACAGTTCTTTTGTTCTGAGCAAGCTCACTGTTCGGACCTCATAGGAAACACAGTAGAGTAGAAGAGTGCCCTTTTCTCATAAGCAGAGTGTGTTTCTTGTAAGGCGAGCTAGTGTATGTTTCCCAATCAGAAATGGAGTTGAATCCCATGCAGTTTCTGGTCCCACGAGCAAGAGTTGTTTTCTGGTAAGAAGAGTCACTATTGCGCTCCCATTGCGATACACAGTGCAAATAGCACTCACGTCTGTTCCAGCAAGTACAGTGTATTGGACTGAAGAGGAGCTACTGTTCTTGTCAGTTTCCTAAGTGAAGTTGAACTAGATATGGCCCGTGTGGGTAGGAAGCACAGTTCTTTTGTTCTGAGCAAGCTCACTGTTCTGGCCCTATAGGAAACACAGTAGATGAGAAGAGTGTTCTTTTCTTAAAAGCAGAGTGTGTTTCCTATAAGGTGAGCTAGTGTTTCCTTCCCAGTCCAAAAATGGAGTTGAGTCCCATGCAGTTTCTGGTCGTACGCGGAAGAGTTGTTTTTGGTAAGAAGAGTCACTATTGTGCTCCCATTGCAATACACAGTGCAAATAGCACTCATGTCTGTTCCCAGCAAGTACAGTGTATTGGACTGAAGAGGAGCTACTGTACTTGTCAGTTTCCTAAGTAGGGTTGAACTAGATATGGCCCGTGTGGGTAGGAAGCACAGTTCTTTTCTTCTGAGCAAGCTCACTGTTCTGGCCCTATAGGAAACACAGTAGACTAGAAGAGAGCTCTTTTCTCAAAAGCCAAGTGTGTTTCTTGTAAGGTGAGCTAGCATTTGTTTCCCAGTCCTAAATGGAGTAAAATCACATGCAGTTTCTGGTCCTACGAGCAAGAGTTTTTTTCTGGAAAGAAGAGTCACCATTGCGCTCCCATTGACATACACAGGGCAAATAGCACTGGTGTCTATTCCCAGGATGTACAGTGCATTGGATGAAGAGGAGCTACTCTCTTATCAGTTTCCTAAGCAGAGTGGAACTAGATATGGCCCGTGTGTGTAGGATGCACAGTTCTTTTGTTCTGAGCGAGCTCACTGTTCGGACCCCATAGGAAACACAGTAGAGTAGAAGAGTGCCCTTTTCTCAAAAGCAGAGTATGTTTCTTGTAAGGCGAGCAAGTGTTTGTTTCCCAGTCAGAAATGGAGTTGAATCCCATGCAGTTTCTGGTCCTACGAGCAAGAGATGTTTTCTCTTAAGAAGAGTCACTATTGCGCTCCTATTGCCATACACAGTGCAAATAGCATTCACGTCTGTTCCCAGCAAGTACAGTGTATTGGAATGAAGAGGAGCTACTGTTCTTGTCAGTTTCCTAAGCAGAGTTGAACTAGATATGGCCCGTGTGTGTAGGAAGCACAGTTCTTTTTTTTTCTGAGCAAGCTCACTGTTCTGGCCCTATAGGAAACACAGTAGAGTAGAAGAGTGTTCTTTTCTTAAAAGCAGAGTGTGTTTCTTGTATGGTGAGCTAGTGTTTCTTTCCCTGTCCTAAATGGAGTTGAGTCCCATGCAGTTTCTGGTCGTATGCGGAAGAGTTGTTTTTGGTAAGAAGAGTCACTATTGCGCTCCCATTGCAATACACAGTGCAAATAGCACTCATGTCTGTTCCCAGCAAGTACAGTGTATTGGACTGAAGAGGATCTACTGTTCTTGTAGTTTCCTAAGCAGAATTGAACTAGATATGGCCGTGTGTGTAGGAAGCACAGTTTTTTTTTTCTGAGCAAGCTCACTGTTTTGGCCCTATAGGAAACACAGTAGAGTAGAAGAGTGCCCTTTTCTCAAAAGTAGGATGTGTTTCTTGGAAGGCGAGGTAGCATTTGTTTCCCAGTCCTAAATGGAGTTGAATCCCATGCAGTATCTGGTCCTACGTGCAAGAGTTGTTTTCTGGTAAGAAGAGTCACTATTGAGCTCCCATTGTCAAACACAGGGCAAATTGCACTGGCGTCTATTCCCAGCATGTACAGCATACTGGACTGAAGAGGAGCGAATGTTCTTGTCAGTTTCCTAAGCAGAATTTAACCAGATATGGCCCGTGTGTGTAGGAAGCACAGTTCTTTGTTTCTGAGCAAGCTCACTGTTCTCGCCCTATAGGAAACACAGTAGAGAGGAAGAGTGCTCTTTTCTCAAAAGCAGAGTGTGTTTCTTGTAAGGCGAGCTAGCGTTTGTTTCCCAGTCCTAAATGGAGATGAATCACATGCAGTATCTTGTCCTACGAGCAAGAGTAGTTTTCTGGTAAGAAGAGTCACTATTGTGCTCCCATTGCTATACACAGTGCAAATAGCACTCGCTACTGCTTCCAGCAAGTACAGTGTATAGGACTGAAGAGGAGCTACTGTTCTTGTCAGTTTCCTAAGCAGAGTTGAACTAGATATGGCCCGTGTGTGTAGGAAGCACAGTTCTTTTGTTCTGAGCAAGCTCACTGTTCGGACCCCATAGGAAACACGGTAGAGTAGAAGAGTGCCCTTTTCTCATAAGCAGAGTGTGTTTCTTGTAAGGCGAGCTAGTGTTTGTTTCCCAGTCAGAAATGGAGTTGAATCCCATGCAGTTTCTGGTCCCACGAGCAAGAGTTGTTTTCTGGTAAGAAGAGTCACTATTGCGCTCCCATTGCCATACACAGTGCAAATAGCACTCACGTCTGTTCCAGCAAGTACAGTGTATTGGACTGAAGAGGAGCTACTGTTCTTGTCAGTTTCCTAAGTGGAGTTGAACTAGATATGGCCCGTGTGGGTAGGAAGCACAGTTCTTTTGTTCTGAACAAGCTCACTGTTCTGGCCCTATAGGAAACACAGTAGATGAGAAGAGTGTTCTTTTCTTAAAAGCAGAGTGTGTTTCCTGTAAGGTGAGCTAGTGTTTCCTTCCCAGTCCAAAAATGGAGTTGAGTCCCATGCAGTTTCTGGTCGTACGCGGAAGAGTTGTTTTTGGTAAGAAGAGTCACTATTGTGCTCCCATTGCAATACACAGTGCAAATAGCACTCATGTCTGTTCCCAGCAAGTACAGTGTATTGGACTGAAGAGGAGCTACTGTACTTGTCAGTTTCCTAAGTAGGGTTGAACTAGATATGGCCCGTGTGGGTAGGAAGCACAGTTCTTTTGTTCTGAGCAAGCTCACTGTTCTGGCCCTATAGGAAACACAGTAGACTAGAAGAGAGCTCTTTTCTCAAAAGCCAAGTGTGTTTCTTGTAAGGTGAGCTAGCATTTGTTTCCCAGTCCTAAATGGAGTAAAATCACATGCAGTTTCTGGTCCTACGAGCAAGAGTTTTTTTCTGGAAAGAAGAGTCACCATTGCGCTCCCATTGACATACACAGGGCAAATAGCACTGGTGTCTATTCCCAGCATGTACAGTGTATTGGATGAAGAGGAGCTACTCTCTTATCAGTTTCCTAAGCAGAGTGGAACTAGATATGGCCCGTGTGTGTAGGATGCACAGTTCTTTTGTTCTGAGCGAGCTCACTGTTCGGACCCCATAGGAAACACAGTAGAGTAGAAGAGTGCCCTTTTCTCAAAAGCAGAGTATGTTTCTTGTAAGGCGAGCAAGTGTTTGTTTCCCAGTCAGAAATGGAGTTGAATCCCATGCAGTTTCTGGTCCTACGAGCAAGAGTTGTTTTCTGCTAAGAAGAGTCACTATTGCGCTCACATTGCCATACACAGTGCAAGTAGCACTCGCGTCTGTTCCCAGCAAGTACAGTGTATTGGACTGAAGAGGAGCTACTGTTCTTGTCCGTTTCCTAAGCAGAGTTGAACTAGATATGGCCCGTGTGAGTAGGAAGCACAGTTCTTTTGTTCTGAGAAAGCTCACTGTTTGGACCCCATAGGAAACACAGTAGAGTAGAAGAGTGCTCTTTTCTCAAAAGCAGAGTGTGTTTCTTGTAAGGCGAGCTAGCGTTTGTTTCCCAGTCCTAAATGGAGTTGAATCACATGCAGTTTCAGGTCCTAGGAGCAAAAGTTGTTTTCTGGTAAAGAAAGTCACTATTGTGCTCCCATTTCCGTACACAGTGCATATAGCACTCGCGTCTGTTCCCAGCAAGTATAGTGTATTGGACTGAAGAGGAGTTACTGTTATTGTCTGTTTCCTAAGCAGAGTTGAACTAGATATGGCCCATGTGTGTAGGAAGCACAGTTCCTTTGTTATGAGCATGTTCACTGTTCTGGCCCTATAGGAAACCCAGTAGAGTAGATGAGTGCTCTTTTCTCAAAAGCAGAGTGTGTTTCTCGTAATGTTAGCTAGTGTTTCTTTCCCAGTCCTAAATGGAGTTGAATCACATGCAGTTTCTGGTCCTACGAGCAAGAGTTGTTTTCTGCTAAGAAGAGTCACTATTGCGCTCCCATTGTCACACACAGGGAAAATAGCACTGGCGTCTGTTCCCATCATGTAGAGTGAATTGAGTTGAAGAGGATCTACTGTTCTTGTCAGTTTCCTAAGCAGAGTTGAACTAGATATGGCCCGTGTGTGTAGGAAGCACAGTTCTTTGTTTCTGAGCAAGCTCACTGTTCTCGCCCTATAGGAAACACAGTAGAGAGGAAGAGTGCTCTTTTCTCAAAAGCAGAGTGTGTTTCTTCTAAGCCGAGCTAGCGTTTATTTCCTAGTCCTAAATGGAGATGAATCACATGCAGTATCTTGTCCTACGAGCAAGAGTAGGTTTCTGGTAAGAAGAGTCACTATTGTGCTCCCATTGCCATACACAGTGAAAATAGCACTCGCTTCTGCTTCCAGCAAGTACAGGGTATTGGACGGAAGAGGAGCTAATGTTCTTGTCAGTATCCTACGCAGAGTTGAACTAGATATGGCCCGTGTGTGTAGGAAGCACAGTTCTTTGGTTCGGAGCAAGCTCACTCTTCGGACCCCATAGGAAACCCAGTAGAGTAGAAGAGTGCTCTTTTCTCAAAAGTAGAGTGTGTTTCTCGGAAGGCGAGCTAGTGTTTGTTTCCCAGTCAGAAATGGAGTTGAATCCCATGCAGTTTCTGGTCCTATGAGCAAGAGATGTTTTCTGTTAAGAAGAGTCACTATTGCGCTCCTATTGCCATACACAGTGCAAATAGCATTCATGTCTGTTCCCAGCAAGTACAGTGTATTCTACTGAAGAGGAGATACTGTTCTTGTCAGTTTCTTAAGTAGAGTTGAACTAGATATGGCCCGTGTGTGTAGGAAGCACAGTTCTTTTGTTCTGAGCAAGCTCACTGTTCGGACCTCATAGGAAACACAGTAGAGTAGAAGAGTGCCCTTTTCTCATAAGCAGAGTGTGTTTCTTGTAAGGCGAGCTAGTGTTTGTTTCCCAGTCAGAAATGGAGTTGAATCCCATGCAGTTTCTGGTCCTACGAGCAAGAGTTGTTTTCTGGTAAGAAGAGTCACTATTGCGCTCCCATTGACATACACAGTGCAAATAGCACTCACGTCTGTTCCAGCAAGTACAGTGTATTGGACTGAAGAGGAGCTACTGTTCTTTTCAGTTTCCTAAGCGGAGTTGAACTAGATATGGCCCGTGTGGGTAGGAAGCTCAGTTCTTTTGTTCTCAGCAAGCTCACTCTTCTGGCCCTATAGGAAACACAGTAGACTAGAAGAGTGCTCTTTTCTCAAAAGTAGAGTGTGTTTCTTGTAAGGTGAGCTAGCGTTTGTTTCCCAGTCCTAAATGGAGTAAAATCACATGCAGTTTCTGGTCCTACGAGCAAGAGTTTTTTTCTGGAAAGAAGAGTCACCATTTCGCTCCCATTGTCATACACAGGGCAAATAGCACTGGTGTCTATTCCCAGCATGTACAGTGTATTGGACTGAAGAAAATCTACTGTTCTTGTGAGTTTCCTAAGCAGAATTGAACTAGATATGGCCGTGTGTGTAGGAAGCACAGTTCTTTTGTTGTGAGCCAGCTCACTGAACTGGCCCTATAGAAAACACTGAGTAGAAGAGTGCTCTTTTCTCAAAAGCAGAGTGTGTTTCTTGTAAGGCGAGCTAGCGTTTGTTTCCCAGTCCTAAGTGGAGTTGAATCACATGCAGTTTCTGGTCCTATGAGCAAGAGTTGTATTCTGGAAAGAAGAGTCACTATTGTGCTCCCATTGTCATACACAGGGCAAATAGCACTGGCGTCTGTTCCCAGCATACAGTGTATTGGACTGAAGAGTATCTACTGTCCTTGTCAGTTTCCTATGCAGAATTGATCTAGATATGGCCCATGTGTGTAGGAAGCACAGTTCTTTTGTTCTGAGCAAGCTCACTGTTCAGAAACCCTAGGAAACCCAGTAGAGTAGAAGAGTACTCTTTTCTCACAAGCAGAGTTTGTTTCTTGTAAGGCGAGCTAGTGTTTGTTTCCCAGTCAGAAATGGAGTTGAATCCCATGCAGTTTCTGGTCCTACGAGCAAGAGTTGTTTTCTGGTAAGAAGAGTCACTATTGCGCTGACATTGCCATACACAGTGCAAGTAGCACTCGCGTTTGTTCCCAGCAAGTATAGTGTATTGGACTGAAGAGGAGCTACTGTTCTTGTCAGTTTCCTAAGCAGAGTTGAACTAGATATGGCCCGTGTGTGTAGGAAGCACAGTTCTTTTGTTCTGAGAAAGCTCACTGTTCGGACCCCATAGGAAACACAGTAGAGTAGAAGAGTGCTCTTTTTTCAAAAGCAGAGTGTGTTTCTTGTAAGGTGAGCTAGCGTTTGTTTCCCAGTCCTAAATGGACTTGAATCACATGCAGTTTCAGGTCCTAGGAGCAAAAGTTGTTTTCTGGTAAAGAAAGTCACTATTGTGCTCCCATTGCCGTACACAGTGCAAATAGCACTCACGTCTGTTCCCAGCAAGTATAGTGTATTGGACTGAAGAGGAGTTTCTGTTATTGTCTGTTTCCTAAGCAGAGTTGAACTAGATATGGCCCATGTGTGTAGGAAGCACAGTTGTTTCGTTATGAGCATGCTCACTGTTCTGGCCCTATAGGAAACCCAGTAGAGTAGAAGAGTGCTCTTTTCTCAAAAGCATAGTGTGTTTCTTGTAATGTGAGCTAGCGTTTCTTTCCCAGTCCTAAATGGAGTTGAGTCACATGAAGTTTCTGGTCGTACGAGCAAGAATTGTTTTCTGGTAAGAAGAGTCACTATTGCGCTCCCATTGCAATACACAGTGCAAATAGCACTCATGTCTGTTACCAGCAAGTACAGTGTATTGGACTGAAGAGGAGCTACTGTTCTTTTCAGTTTCCTAAGCGGAGTTGAACTAGATATGGCCCGTGTGGGTAGGAAGCACAGTTCTTTTGTTCTCAGCAAGCTCACTGTTCTGGCCCTATAGGAAACACAGTAGACTAGAAGAGTGCTCTTTTCTCAAAAGTAGAGTGTGTTTCTTGTAAGGTGAGCTAGCATTTGTTTCCCAGTCCTAAATGGAGTAAAATCACATGCAGTTTCTGGTCCTACGAGCAAGAGTTTTTTTCTGGAAAGAAGAGTCACCATTGCGCTCCCATTGTCATACACAGGGCAAATAGCACTGGTGTCTATTCCCAGCATGTACAGTGTATTGGACTGAAGAGGATCTACTGTTCTTGTGAGTTTCCTAAGCAGAATTGAACTAGATATGGCCGTGTGTGTAGGAAGCACAGTTCTTTTGTTCTGAGCAAGCTCACTGTTTTGGCCCTATAGGAAACACAGTAGAGTAGAAGAGTGCCCTTTTCTCAAAAGCAGGATGTGTTTCTTGGAAGGCGAGCTAGCATTTGTTTTTCAGTCCTAAATGGAGTTAAATCACATGCAGTTTCTGGTCCTACGAGCAAGAGTTTTTTTCTGGAAAGAAGAGTCACTATTGCGCTCCCATTGTCATACACAGGTCAAATAACACTGGCATCTGTTCCCAGCATACAGTGTATTGGACTGAAGAGGATCTACTGTCCTTGTCAGTTTCCTATGCAGAATTGATCTAGATATGGCCCATGTGTGTAGGAAGCACAGTTCTTTTGTTCTGAGCATGCTCACTGTTTGGACACCCTAGGAAACCCAGTAGAGTAGAAGAGTACTCTTTTCTCAAAAGCAGAGTTTGTTTCTTGTAAGCTGAGCTAGTGTTTGTTTCCCAGTCAGAAATGGAGTTGAATCCCAAGCAGTTTCTGGTCCTATGAGCAAGAGTTGTTTTCTGGTAAGAAGAGTCACTATTGCGCTCCCATTGTCACACACAGGGCAAATAGCACTGGCGTCTGTTCCCATCATGTACAGTGTATTGGACTGAAGAGGATCTACTGTTCTTGTCAGTTTCCTAAGCAGAATTGAACTAGATATGGCCGTGTGTGTAGGAAGCACAGTTCTTTTGTTGTGAGCCAGCTCACTGAACTGGCCCTATAGAAAACACTGAGTAGAAGAGTGCTCTTTTCTCAAAAGCAGAGTGTGTTTCTAGTAAGGCGAGCTAGCGTTTGTTTCCCAGTCCTAAATGGAGTTGAATCACATGCAGTTTCCGGTCCTATGAGCAAGAGTTGTTTTCTGGTAAGAAGAGTCACTATTGCGCTCTCATTGAGATACATAGTGCAAATAGCAGTCATGTCTGTTCCCAGCAAGTACAGTGTATTGGATGAAGAGGAGCTACTCTCTTATCAGTTTCCTAAGCAGAGTGGAACTAGATACGGCCCGTGTGTGTAGGATGCACAGTTCTTTTGTTCTGAGCGAGCTCACTGTTCGGACCCCATAGGAAACACAGTAGAGTAGAAGAGTGCCCTTTTCTCAAAAGCAGAGTATGTTTCTTGTAAGGCGAGCAAGTGTTTGTTTCCCAGTCAGAAATGGAGTTGAATCCCATGCAGTTTCTGGTCCTACGAGCAAGAGTTGTTTTCTGCTAAGAAGAGTCACTATTGCGCTCACATTGCCATACACAGTGCAAGTAGCACTCGCGTCTGTTCCCAGCAAGTACAGTGTATTGGACTGAAGAGGAGCTACTGTTCTTGTCCGTTTCCTAAGCAGAGTTGAACTAGATATGGCCCGTGTGAGTAGGAAGCACAGTTCTTTTGTTCTGAGAAAGCTCACTGTTTGGACCCCATAGGAAACACAGTAGAGTAGAAGAGTGCTCTTTTCTCAAAAGCAGAGTGTGTTTCTTGTAAGGCGAGCTAGCGTTTGTTTCCCCGTCCTAAATGGAGTTGAATCACATGCAGTTTCAGGTCCTAGGAGCAAAAGTTGTTTTCTGGTAAAGAAAGTCACTATTGTGCTCCCATTTCCGTACACAGTGCATATAGCACTCGCGTCTGTTCCCAGCAAGTATAGTGTATTGGACTGAAGAGGAGTTACTGTTATTGTCTGTTTCCTAAGCAGAGTTGAACTAGATATGGCCCATGTGTGTAGGAAGCACAGTTCTTTTGTTATGAGCATGTTCACTGTTCTGGCCCTATAGGAAACCCAGTAGAGTAGAAGAGTGCTCTTTTCTCAAAAGTAGAGTGTGTTTCTCGGAAGGCGAGCTAGTGTTCGTTTTTCAGTCAGAAATGGAGTTGAATCCCATGCAGTTTCTGGTCGTACGCGGAAGAGTTGTTTTGGTAAGAGGAGTCACTATTGCGCTCCCATTGCAATACACAGTGCAAATAGCACTCATGTCTGTTCCCAGCAAGTACAGTGTATTGGACTGAAGAGGAGCTACTCTTCTTGTCAGTTTCCTAAGCAGAGTTGAACTAGATATGACCCGTGTGTGTAGGAAGCACAGTTCTTTTGTTGTGAGCCAGCTCACTGAACTGGCCCTATAGAAAACACTGAGTAGAAGAGTGCTCTTTTCTCAAAAGCAGAGTGTGTTTCTTGTAAGGCGAGCTAGCGTTTGTTTCCCAGTCCTAAGTGGAGTTGAATCACATGCAGTTTCTGGTCCTATGAGCAAGAGTTGTATTCTGGAAAGAAGAGTCACTATTGTGCTCCCATTGTCATACACAGGGCAAATAGCACTGGCGTCTGTTCCCAGCATACAGTGAATTGGACTGAAGAGTATCTACTGTCCTTGTCAGTTTCCTATGCAGAATTGATCTAGATATGGCCCATGTGTGTAGGAAGCACAGTTCTTTTGTTCTGAGCAAGCTCACTGTTCGGAACCCCTAAGAAACCCAGTAGAGTAGAAGAGTACTCTTTTCTCAAAAGCAGAGTTTGTTTCTTGTAAGGCGAGCTAGTGTTTGTTTCCCAGTCAGAAATGGAGTTGAATCCCATGCAGTTTCTGGTCCTACGAGCAAGAGTTGTTTTCTGGTAAGAAGAGTCACTATTGCACTGACATTGCCATACACAGTGCAAGTAGCACTCGCGTCTGTTCCCAGCAAATATAGTGTATTGGACTGAAGAGGAGCTACTGTTCTTGTCAGTTTCATAAGCAGAGTTGAACTAGATATGGCCCGTGTGTGTAGGAAGCACAGTTCTTTTGTTCTGAGCAAGCTCACTGTTCGGACCCCATAGGAAACACAGTAGAGTAGAAGAGTGCTCTTTTTTCAAAAGCAGAGTGTGTTTCTTGTAAGGTGAGCTAGCGTTTGTTTCCCAGTCCTAAATGGAGTTGAATCACATGCAGTTTCAGGTCCTAGGAGCAAAAGTTGTTTTCTGGTAAAGAAAGTCACTATTGTGCTCCCATTGCCGTACACAGTGCAAATAGCACTCGCGTCTGTTCCCAGCAAGTATAGTGTATTGGACTGAAGAGGAGTTTCTGTTATTGTCTGTTTCCTAAGCAGAGTTGAACTAGATATGGCCCATGTGTGTAGGAAGCACAGTTGTTTCGTTATGAGCATGCTCACTGTTCTGGCCCTATAGGAAACTCAGTAGAGTAGTAGAGTGCTCTTTTCTCAAAAGCAGAGTGTGTTTCTTGTAATGTGAGCTAGCGTTTCTTTCCCAGTCCTAAATGGAGTTGAGTCACATGAAGTTTCTGGTCGTACGAGCAAGAATTGTTTTCTGGTAAGAAGAGTCACTATTGCGCTCCCATTGCAATACACAGTGCAAATAGCACTCATGTTTGTTCCCAGCAAGTACAGTGTATTGGACTGAAGAGGAGCTACTGTTCTTGTCAGTTTCCTAAGCGGAGTTGAACTAGATATGGCCCGTGTGTGTAGGAAGCACAGTTCTTTTGTTCTCAGCATGCTCACTGCTCTGGCCATATAGGAAATACAGTGGAGTAGAAGAGTGCTCTTTTCTCAAAAGCAGAGTTTGTTTCTTGTAAGGCGAGCTAGCGTTTGTTTCCCAGTCCTAAATGGAGTTGAATCACATGCAGTTTCTAGTCCTACGAGCAAGAGTTGTTTTCTGGTAAGAAGAGTCACTATTGCGCTCCCATTGTCTCACACAGGGCAAATAGCACTGGCGTCTGTTCCCATCATGTACAGTGTATTGGACTGAAGAGGATCTACTGTTCTTGTCAGTTTCCTAAGCAGAATTGAACTAGATATGGCCGTGTGTGTAGGAAGCACATTTCTTTTGTTGTGAGCCAGCTCACTGAACTGGCCCTATAGAAAACACTGAGTAGAAGAGTGCTCTTTTCTGAAAAGCAGAGTGTGTTTCTTGTAAGGCGAGCTAGCGTTTGTTTCCCAGTCCTAAGTGGAGTTGAATCACATGCAGTTTCTGGTCCTATGAGCAAGAGTTGTATTCTGGAAAGAAGAGTCACTATTGTGCTCCCATTGTCATACACAGGGCAAATAGCACTGGCGTCTGTTCCCAGCATACAGTGAATTGGACTGAAGAGTATCTACTGTCCTTGTCAGTTTCCTATGCAGAATTGATCTAGATATGGCCCATGTGTGTAGGAAGCACAGTTCTTTTGTTCTGAGCAAGCTCACTGTTCGGACCCCATAGGAAACACAGTAGAGTAGAAGAGTGCCCTTTTCTCAAAAGCAGAGTTTGTTTCTTGTAAGGCGAGCTAGTGTTTGTTTCCCAGTCAGAAATGGAGTTGAATCCCATGCAGTTTCTGGTCCTACGAGCAAGAGTTGTTTTCTGGTAAGAAGAGTCACTATTGCGCTGACATTGCCATACACAGTGCAAGTAGCACTCGCGTCTGTTCCCAGCAAATATAGTGTATTGGACTGAAGAGGAGCTACTGTTCTTGTCAGTTTCGTAAGCAGAGTTGAACTAGATATGGCCCGTGTGTGTAGGAAGCACAGTTCTTTTGTTCTGAGCAAGCTCACTGTTCGGACCCCATAGGAAACACAGTAGAGTAGAAGAGTGCTCTTTTTTCAAAAGCAGAGTGTGTTTCTTGTAAGGTGAGCTAGTGTTTGTTTCCCAGTCCTAAATGGAGTTGAATCACATGCAGTTTCAGGTCCTAGGAGCAAAAGTTGTTTTCTGGTAAAGAAAGTCACTATTGTGCTCCCATTGCCGTACACAGTGCAAATAGCACTCGCGTCTGTTCCCAGCAAGTATAGTGTATTGGACTGAAGAGGAGTTTCTGTTATTGTCTGTTTCCTAAGCAGAGTTGAACTAGATATGGCCCGTGTGTGTAGAAAGCACAGTTCATTTGTTCGGAGCAAGCTCACTCTTCGGACCCCATAGGAAACCCAGTAGAGTAGAAGAGTGCTCTTTTCTCAAAAGTAGAGTGTGTTTCTCGGAAGGCGAGCTAGTGTTCGTTTTTCAGTCAGAAATGGAGTTGAATCCCATGCAATTTCTGGTCCTACGAGCAAGAGATGTTTTCTGTTAAGAAGAGTCACTATTGTGCTCCTATT
>NW_026738403.1:0-18000 GCF_949786415.1 Peromyscus eremicus
AGGAAAGACATTAGAGTAGAAGAGTGCTCCTTTCTCAAAAGCACAGTGTGTTTCTTGTAAGTCAAGCTAGCGTTTGTTTCCAAGTCCTAAATGGAGTTGAATCACATGCAGTTTCTGGTCCTACGAGCAAGAGTTGTTATCTGGTAAGAAGAGTCACTATTGCGCTTCCATTGTCATAAACGGGGCAAATAGCACTGGCATCTGTTCCCACCAAGTACAGTGTATTGGAATGAAGAGGAGCTGCTGTTCTTGTCAGTTTCCTAAGCATAATTGAACTAGATATGGCCCGTGTGTGTAGGAAGCACAGTTCTTTTGTTCTGAGAAAGCTCACTGTTCGGACCCCATAGGAAACACAGTAGAGTAGAGGAGTGCTCCTTTCTCAAAAGCAGAGTGTGTTTCTTGTAAGGCAAGCTAGCATTTGTTTCCCAGTCCTAAATGGAGTTGAATCACATCCTGTTTTTGGTCCTACGAGCAAGAGTTGTTTTCTGGTAATAAAGTCACTGTTGAGCTCCCATTGCCATACTCAGTATAAATAGCACTCGCATCTGTTCCCAGCAAGTACAGTGTATTGGACTGAAGCGGAGCTACTGTTCTTGTCAGTTTCCTAAGCAGAGTTGAACTAGATATGGCCCGTGTGTGTAGAAAGCACAGTTCTTTTGTTCTGAGCAAGCTCATTGTTCGGACCCCATATGAACCACAGTAGAATAGAAGACTGCTCTTTTCTCAAAAGCAGAGCGTGTTTCTTGTAAAGCGAGCTAGCGTTTGTTTCCCAGTCCTAAATGGATTTGAATCACATGCAGTTTTTGGTCCTACGAGCAAGAGTTGTTTTCTGGGAAGAAGAGTCACTATTGTGCTCCCATTGCCATACACAGTGCAAATAGCACTCGCGTCTGTTCCCAGCAAGTACAGTGTATTGGACTGAAGAGGAGCTACTGTTCATGTCAGTTTCCTAAGCAGAGTTGAACTAATTATTGCCCCTGTGTGTAGGAAGCACAGTTCTTTTGTTCTGAGCAAGCTCACTGTTCGGACACCATAGGAAACACAGTAGAGTAGAAGAGTGCTCTTTTCTCAAAAGCAGAGTGTGTTTCTTGTAAGGTGAGCTAGCGTTTGTTTCCCAATCCTAAATGGAGATCAATCACATGCAGTTTCTTGTCCTACGAGCAAGAGTTGTTTTCTGGTAAGAAGAGTCACTATTGCGCTCCCATTGTGATACATAGGGCAAATAGCACTGGCGTCTGTTCCCAGCATGTACAGTGTATTGGACTGAAGAGGATCTACTGTTCTTGTCAGTTTCCTAAGCAGACTTGAACTAGATATGGCCCGTGTGTATAGGAAGCACAGTTCTATTGTTCTGAGCAAACTCACTGTTCTGGCCATATAGGAAACACAGTAGAGTAGAAGAGTGCTCTTTTCTCAAAAGCAGAGTGTGTTTCTTGTAAGGTGAGCTAGCGTTTTTTTCCCAGTCCTAAATGGAGTTGAGTCACATGCAGTTTTTGGTCCTACGAGCAAGAGTTGTTTTCTGGTAAGGAAAGTCACTATTGCACTCCCATTGCCATACACGGTGCAAATAGCACTCGTGTCTGTTCCCAGCAAGTACAGTGTATTGGACTGAAGCGGAGCTACTGTTCTTGTCAGTTTCCTAAGCAGAGTTGAACTAGATATGGCCCCTGTGTGTAGGAAGCACAGTTCTTTTGTTCTGAGAATGCTCACTGTTCTGGCCCTATAGGAAACACAGTAGAGTAGAAGAGTGCTCTTTTCTCAAAAGCAGAGTGTGTTTCTTGTAAGGCGAGCTAGCGATTGTTTCCCAATCCTAAATGGAGATGAATCACATGCAGTTTCTGGTCCTACGAGCAAGAGTTGTTTTCTCGTAAGAAGAGTCACTATTGCGCTCCCATTGTGATACTAGGGCAAATAGCACTGGCGTCTGTTCCCAGCATGTACAGTGTATTGGACTGAAGAGGAGCTACTGTTCATGTCAGTTTCCTAAGCAGAGTTGAACTAGATATGGCCCGTGTGTGTAGGAAGCACAGTTCTTTTCTTTTGAGAATGCTCACTGTTCGGGCACCATAGGAAACACAATAGAGTAGAAGAGTGCTCTTTTCTTAAAAGCAGAGTGTGTTTCTTGTAAGGCGAGCTAGCGTTTGTTTCCCAGTCCTAAATGGAGTTGAATCACATGCAGTTTCTTGTCCTACGAGCAAGAGTTGTTTTCTGGTAAGAAGAGTCACTATTGCGCTCCCCTTGTCATACACAGGGCAAATAGCACTCACCTCTGTTCCCAGCAAGAACAGTGTATTGGACTGAAGAGGAGCTACTGTTCTTGTCAGTTTCCAAAGCGGAGTTGAACTAGATATGGCCCGTGTGTGTAGGAATAACAGTTCTTTTGTTCTGAGCAAGCTCACTGTTCAGACCCCATAGGAAACACAGTCGAGTAGAAGAGTGCACTTTTCTCAAAAGCAGAGTGTGTTTCTTGTAAGGCGAGCTAGCGTTTGTTTCCCAGTCCTAAATGGAGTTGAATCACATGCAGTTTCTTGTCCTACGAGCAAGAGTTGTTTTCTGGTAAGAAGAGTCACTATTGCGCTCCCCTTGTCATACACAGGGCAAATAGCACTGGCGTCTGTTCCCAGCATGTACAGTGTATTGGACTGAAGAGGATCTACTGTTCTTGTCAGTTTCCTAAGCAGAGTTGAATTAGATATGGCCCGTGTGTGTAGGAAGCACAGTTCTTTTGTTCTGAGCAAGCTCACTGTTCGGACCCCATAGGAAACACAGTAGAGTAGAAGAGTGCTCTTTTCTCAAAAGCAGAGTGTGTTTCTTGTAAGGCAAGCTAGCATTTGTTTCCCTGTACTAAATGGAGTTGAATCACATCCTGTTTTTGGTCTTACAAGCAAGAGTTGTTTTCTGGTAAGGAAAGTCACTATTGCACTCCCATTTCCAGACACAGTGCAAATAGCACTCACGTCTGTTCCAAGCAATTACAGTGTATTGGACTGAAGAGGAGCTACTGTTCTTGTCAGTTTCCTAAGCAGAGTTGAACTAGATATGGCCCCTGTGTGTAGGAAGCACAGTTGTTTTGTTCTGAGCAAGCTCACTGTTCGGACACAATAGGAAACACAGTAGAGTAGAAGAGTGCTCTTTTCTCAAAAGCAGAGTGTGTTTCTTGTAAGGCGAGCTAGCGTTTGTTTCCCAGTCCTAAATGGAGTTGAATCACATGCAGTTTCTGGACCTATGAGCGTGAATTGTTTTCTGGTAAGAAGAGTCACTATTGCGCTCCCATTGTCATAAACAGGGCAATTAGCACTGGCGTCTGTTTCCAGCATGCACAGTGTATTGGACTGAAGAGAATCTACAGTTCTTGTCAGTTTCCTAAGTAGAATTGAACTAGTTATGGCCGTGTGCGTAGGAAGCACAGTTCTTTTGTTCTGAGCAAGCTCACTGTTCTGGCCCTATAGAAAACAAAATAGAGTAGAAAAGTGATGGTTTTGAAAAAGCAGAGTGTCTTTATTGTAAGACAAGCTAGCGTTTGTTTCCCAGTCCTAAATTTAGTTGAATCACATGCAGTTTCTGGTCCTACGAGCAAGAGTTGTTTTCTGGTAAGGAAAGTCACTATTGCGATCCCATTGCCATACACAGTGCAAATAGCACTCGCGTCTGCTCCCAGCAAGTGCAGTGTATTGGACTGAAGAAGAGCTACTGTTCTTATCAGTTTCCTAAGCAGAGTTGAACTAGATATGGCCCATGTGTGTAGGAAACACAGTTCTTTTGTTCTGAGCAAGCTCACTGTATGGACCCCATAAGAAACACAGTAGAGTAGAAGACTGCTCTTTTCTCAAAAGCAGAGTGTGTTTCTTGTAAGGCGAGCTAGCGTTTGTTTCCCAATCCTAAATGGAGATGAATCACATGCAGTTTCTTGTCCTACGAGTAAGAGATGTTTTCTGGTAAGAAGAGTCACTATTGCGCTACCATTGTCATACACAGGGCAAATAGCACTGGCGTCTGTTCCCAGCATGTACAGTGTATTTGACTGAAGAGCATCTACTGTTCTTGTCAGTTTCCTAAGCTAAGTTGAATTAGATATGGCCCGTGTGTGTAGGAAGCACAGTTCTTTTGTTCTGAGAATGCTCACTCTTCTGGCCTTATAGGAAAGACATTAGAGTAGAAGAGTGCTCCTTTCTCAAAAGCAGAGTGTGTTTCTTGTAAGTCAAGCTAGCATTTGTTTCCCAGTCCTAAATGGAGTTGAATCACATGCAGTTTCTGGTCCTACGAGCAAGAGTTGTTTTCAGGTAAGAAGAGTCACTATTGTGCTCCCATTGTCATAAACGGGGCAAATAGCACTGGCATCTGTGTACAGATGTATTGGACTGAAGACGATCTGCTGTTCTTGTCAGTTTCCTAAGCATAATTGAATTAGATATGGCCCATGTGTGTAGGAAGCACAGTTCTTTTGTTCAGAGCAAGCTCACTGTTCGGATCCCATTGGATACACAGTCGAGTAGAAGAGTGCTCTTTTCTCAAAAGCAGAGTGTGTTTCTTGTAAGGCGAACTAGCGTTTGTTTCCCAGTCCTAAATCGAGTTGAATCACATGCAGTTTCTTGTCCTATGAGCAAGAGTTGTTTTCTGGTAAGAAGAGTCACTATTGTGCTCCCATTGTCATACACAGGGCAAATAGCACTTGCGTCTGTTCCCAGCATGTACAGTGTATTGGACTGAAGAGGATCTACTGTTCTTGTCAGTTTCCTAAGCAGAATTGAACTAGATATGGCCGTATTTGTAGGAAGCACAGTTCTTTGTTCTGAGCAAACTCACTGTTCTGGCCATATAGGAAACACAGTAGAGTAGAAGAGTGCTCTTTTCTCAAAAGCAGAGTGTGTTTCCTGTAAGGTGAGCTAGGGTAGGTTTCCGAGTCCTAAATGGAGTTGAATCACATGCAGTTTTTGGTCCTACGAGCAAGAGTTGTTTTCTGGTAAGGAAAGTCATTATTGCGCTCCTTTGCCATACACAGTGCAAATATCACTCGTGTCTGTTCCCAACAAGTACAGTGAATTGGACTGAAGCAGAGCTAATGTTCTTGTCAGTTTCCTAAGCAGAGTTGAACTAGATATGGCCCGTGTTTCTAGGAAGCACAGTTCTTTTGTTCTGAGCAAGCTCACTGTTCGGACCACATTGGAAACACAGTCGAGTAGAAGACTGCTCTTTTCTCAAAATCAGAGTGTCTTTCTTGTAAGGCGAGCTAGCGTTTGTTTCCCATTCCTAAATGGAGTTGAATTACATCCAGTTTTTGGTCCTATGAGCAAGAGTTGTTTTCTGGTAAGGAAAGTCACTATTGTGCTCCCATTGCCATACACAGTGCAAATAGCACTTGTGTCTGTTCCCAGCAAGTACAGTGTATTGGACTGAAAAGGAGCTACTGTTCTTTTCAGTTTCCTAAGCAGAATTGAACTAGATATGGCAGTATTTGTAGGAAGCACAGTTCTTTTGTTCTGAGCAAGCTCACTCTTCTGGCACTATAAGAAACACAGTACAGTAGAAGAGTGCTCTTTTCTCAAAAGCAGAGTGTGTTTCTTGTAAGGGGAGCTAGCGTTTGTTTCCCATTCCTAAATGGAGTTGAATCACATGCAGTTTTTGGTCCTACAAGCAAGAGTTGTTTTCTGGTAATAAAGTCACTATTGCGCTCCCATTGCAATACACAGTGCAAAGAGCACTCGCATCTGTTCCCAGAAAGTACAGTGTATTGGACTGAAGCGGAGCTATTGTTCTTGTCAGTTTCCTAAGCAGATTTGAACTAGATATGGCCCGTGTGTGTAGGAAGCACAGTTCTTTTGTTCTGAGCAAGCTCACTGTTCGAACTCCATAGGAAACACAGTAGAGTAGAAGAGTGCTCTTTTCTCAAAAGCAGAGTGTGTTTCTTGTAAGGCGAGCTAGTGTTTGTTTCCCAGTCAGAAATGGAGTTGAATCCCATGCAGTTTCTGGTCCTACGAGCAAGAGGTGTTTTCTGGTAAGGAAAGTCACTATTGCGCTCCCATTTCCATACACAGTGCAAATAGCACTCGCGTCTATTCCGAGCAAGTACAGTGTATTGGACTGAAGAAGAGCTACTGTTCTTGTCAGTTTCCTAAGCAGAGATGAACTAGATATGGCCCGCGTGTGTAAGAAGCACAGTTCTTTTGTTCTGAGCAAGCTCACTGTTCAGACCACCTAGGAAATACAGTAGAGAAGAAGAGTGCTCTTTTCTCCAAAGCAGAGTGTGTTTCTTGTAAGGCAAGCTAGCATTTGTTTCCCAGTCCTAAATGGAGTTGAATCACATGCAGTTTTTGGTCCTCCGACCAAGAGTTGTTTTCTGGTAAGGAAAGTCACTATTGCGCTCCCATTTCCATACACAGTGCAAATAGCACTCGCGTCTGTTCCCAGCAATTACAGTGTATTGGACTGAAGCGGAGCTACTGTTCTTGTCAGTTTCCTAAGCAGAGTTGAACTAGATATGGCCCCTGTGTGTAGGAAGCACAGTTCTTTTTTTCTGAGCAAGCTCACTATTCGGACCCCATAGGAAACACAGTAGAGTAGAAGAGTGCTCTTTTCTCAAAATCAGAGAGTCTTTCTTGTAAGGCGAGCTAGTGTTTGTTTCCCAGTCAGAAATGGAGTTGAATCCCATGCAGCTTCTTGTCCTATGAGTAAGAGTTGTTTTCTGATAAGAAGAGTCACTATTGTGCTCCTATTGTCATACACAGTGCAAATAGCACTCGCGTCTGTTACCAGCTATTACAGTGTATTGGACTGAAGAGGAGCTACCGTTCTTGTCAGTTTCCTAAGCAGAGTTGAACTAGATATGGCCCGTGTGTGTAGGAAGCCCAGTTCTTTTGTTCTGAGCAAGCTCACTGTTCGGACCCCATAGGATACACATTAGAGTAGAAGACTGCTCTTTTCTCAAAAGAAGAGTGTGTTTCTTGTAAGGCGAGCTAGTGTTTGTTTCCCAGTCAGAAATGGAGTTGAATCCCATGCAGTTTCTGGTCTTATGAGCAAGAGTTGTTTTCTGATAAGAAGAGACACTATTGTGCTCCTATTGCCATACACAGTGCAAATAGCACTGGCGTCTGTGCCCAGCAAGTACAGTGTATTGGACTGAAGCAGAGCTACTGTTCTTGTCAGTTTCCTAAGCAGAGTTGAACTACATATGGTCCGTGGGTGTAGGAAGCACAGTTCTTTTGTTCTGAGCAAGCTCACTGTTCGGACCCCATAGGAAACACAGTAGAGTAGAAGAGTGCTCTTTTCTCAAAAGCAGAGTGTGTTTCTTGTAAGGCGAGCTAGCATTTGTTTCCCAGTCCTAAATGGAGCTGAATCACATGCAGTTTCTGGTCCTATGAGCAAGAGTTGTTTTCTGGTAAGGAAAGTCACTATTGTGCTCCCATTGCCATACACAGTGCCAATAGCACTCGCGTCTGTTCCCAGCAAGTACAGTGTATTGGACTGAAGCAGAGCTACTGTTCTTGTCAGTTTCCTAAGCAGAGATGAACTAGATAAGGCCCGTGTGTGTAGGAAGCACAGTACTTTTGTTCTGAGCAAGCTCACTGTTCAGACCCCCTAGAAAACACAGTAGAGTAGAAGAGTGCTCTTTTTTCAAAAGCAGAGTGTGTTTTTTGTAAGGCGAGATAGCGTTTGTTTCCCAGTCCTAAATGGAGTCGAATCACATGCACTTTCTTGTCCTACGACCAAGAGTTGTTTTCTGGTAAGGAAAGTCACTATTGCGCTCCCATTTACATACACAGTGCAAATAGCACTCGCGTCTGTTCCCAGCAAGTACAGTGTATTGGACTGAAGCGGAGCTACTGTTCTTGTCAGTTTCTTAGCAGAGTTGAACTAGATATGGCCCCTGTGTGTAGGAAGCACAGTTCTTTTGTTCTGAGCAAGCTCACTATTCGGACCCCATAGGAAACACAGTAAAGTAGAAGAGTGCTCTTTTCTCAAAATCAGAGTGTCTTTCTTGTAAGGCGAGCAGGTGTTTGTTTCCCAGGCAGAAATGGAGTTGAATCCCATGCAGTTTCTGGTCCTATGAGCAAGAGTTGTTTTCTGATAAGAAGGGTCACTATTGTCTCCTATTGCCATACACAGTGCAAATAGCACTCGTGTCTGTTCCCAGCAAGTGCAGTGTATTGGACTGAAGAGGAGCTACTGTTCTTGTCAGTTTCCTAAGCAGAGTTGAACTAGATATGGCCCATGTGTGTAGGAAACACAGTTCTTTTGTTCTGAGCAAGCTCTCTGTACGGACCTCATAAGAAACACAGTTGAGAAGAAGACTGCTCTTTTCTCAAAAGCAGAGTGTGTTTCTTGTAAGGCGAGCTAGCGTTTGTTTCCCAATCCTAAATGGAGATGAATCACATGCAGTTGCTTGTCCTTCAAGTAAGAGATGTTTTCTAGTAAGAAGAGTCACTATTGCGCTCCCATTGTCATACACAGGGCAAATAGCACTGGCGTCTGTTCCCAGGATGTACAGTGTATTGGACTGAAGAGCATCTACTGTTCTTCTCAGTTTCCTAAGCAGAGTTGAACTAGATATGGCCCGTGTGTGTAGGAAGCACAGTTCTTTTGTTCTGAGATTGCTCACTGTTCCTGCCTTATAGGAAAGACATTAGAGTAGAAGAGTGCTCCTTTCTCAAAAGCACAGTGTGTTTTTTGTAAGTCAAGCTAGCGTTTGTTTCCAAGTCCTAAATGGAGTTGAATCACATGCAGTTTCTGGTCCTACGAGCAAGAGTTGTTATCTGGTAAGAAGAGTCACTATTGCGCTTCCATTGTCATAAACGGGGCAAATAGCACTGGCATCTGTTCCCACCAAGTACAGTGTATTGGAATGAAGAGGAGCTGCTGTTCTTGTCAGTTTCCTAAGCATAATTGAACTAGATATGGCCCGTGTGTGTAGGAAGCACAGTTCTTTTGTTCTGAGCAAGCTCACTGTTCAGACCCCATAGGAAACACAGTAGAGTAGAGGAGTGCTCCTTTCTCAAAAGCAGAGTGTGTTTCTTGTAAGGCAAGCTAGCATTTGTTTCCCAGTCCTAAATGGAGTTGAATCACATCCTGTTTTTGGTCCTACGAGCAAGAGTTGTTTTCTGGTAATAAAGTCACTGTTGCGCTCCCATTGCCATACTCAGTATAAATAGCACTCGCATCTGTTCCCAGCAAGTACAGTGTATTGGACTAAAGCGGAGCTACTGTTCTTGTCAGTTTCCTAAGCAGAGTTGAACTACATATGGCCCGTGTGTGTAGAAAGCACAGTTCTTTTCTTCTGAGCAAGCTCATTGTTCGGACCCCATATGAACCACAGTAGAATAGAAGACTGCTCTTTTCTCAAAAGCAGAGTGTGTTTCTTGTAAGGCGAGCTAGCGTTTGTTTCCCAGTCCTAAATGGATTTGAATCTAATGCAGTTTTTGGTCCTACGAGCAAGAGTTGTTTTCTGGGAAGAAGAGTCACTGTTGTGCTCCCATTGCCATACACAGTGCAAATAGCACTCGTGTCTGTTCCCAGCAAGTACAGTGTATTGGACTGAAGAGGAGCTACTGTTCATGTCAGTTTCCAAGCAGAGTTGAACTAATTATTGCCCCTGTGTGTAGGAAGCACAGTTCTTTTGTTCTGAGCAAGCTCACTGTTCGGACACCATAGGAAACACAGTAGAGTAGAAGAGTGCTCTTTTCTCAAAAGCAGAGTGTGTTTCTTGTAAGGTGAGCTAGCGTTTGTTTCCCAATCCTAAATGGAGATCAATCACATGCAGTTTCTTGTCCTATGAGCAAGAGTTGTTTTCTGGTAAGAAGAGTCACTATTGCGCTCCCATTGTGATACATAGGGCAAATAGCACTGGCGTCTGTTCCCAGCATGTACAGTGTATTGGACTGAAGAGGATCTACTGTTCTTGTCAGTATCCTAAGCAGACTTGAACTAGATATGGCCCGTGTGTATAGGAAGCACAGTTCTATTGTTCTGAGCAAACTCACTGTTCTGGCCATATAGGAAACACAGTAGAGTAGAAGAGTGCTCTTTTCTCAAAAGCAGAGTGTGTTTCTTGTAAGGTGAGCTAGCGTTTTTTTCCCAGTCCTAAATGGAGTTGAGTCACATGCAGTTTTTGGTCCTACGAGCAAGAGTTGTTTTCTGGTAAGGAAAGTCACTATTGCACTCCCATTGCCATACGCGGTGCAAATAGCACTCGTGTCTGTTCCCAGCAAGTACAGTGTATTGGACTGAAGCGGAGCTACTGTTCTTGTCAGTTTCCTAAGCAGAGTTGAACTAGATATGGCCCCTGTGTGTAGGAAGCACAGTTCTTTTGTTCTGAGAATGCTCACTGTTCTGGCCCTATAGGAAACACAGTAGAGTAGAAGAGTGCTCTTTTCTCAAAAGCAGAGTGTGTTTCTTGTAAGGCGAGCTAGCGATTGTTTCCCAATCCTAAATGGAGATGAATCACATGCAGTTTCTGGTCCTACGAGCAAGAGTTGTTTTCTCGTAAGAAGAGTCACTATTGCGCTCCCATTGTGATACTAGGGCAAATTGCACTGGCGTCTGTTCCCAGCATGTACAGTGTAATGGACTGAAGAGGAGCTACTGTTCATGTCAGTTTCCTAAGCAGAGTTGAACTAGATATGGCCCGTGTGTGTAGGAAGCACAGTTCTTTTCTTCTGAGAATGCTCACTGTTCGGGCACCATAGGAAACACAGTAGAGTAGAAGAGTGCTCTTTTCTTAAAAGCAGAGTGTGTTTCTTGTAAGGCGAGCTAGCGTTTGTTTCCCAGTCCTAAATGGAGTTGAATCACATGCAGTTTCTTGTCCTACGAGCAAGAGTTGTTTTCTGGTAAGAAGAGTCACTATTGCGCTCCCCTAGTCATACACAGGGCAAATAGCACTCACCTCTGTTCCCAGCAAGAACAGTGTATTGGACTGAAGAGGAGCTACTGTTCTTGTCAGTTTCCAAAGCGGAGTTGAACTAGATATGGCCCGTGTGTGTAGGAATAACAGTTCTTTTGTTCTGAGCAAGCTCACTGTTCAGACCCCATAGGAAACACAGTCGAGTAGAAGAGTGCACTTTTCTCAAAAGCAGAGTGTGTTTCTTGTAAGGCGAGCTAGCGTTTGTTTCCCAGTCCTAAATGGAGTTGAATCACATGCAGTTTCTTGTCCTATGAGCAAGAGTTGTTTTCTGGTAAGAAGAGTCACTATTGCGCTCCCCTTGTCATACACAGGGCAAATAGCACTGGCGTCTGTTCCCAGCATGTACAGTGTATTGGACTGAAGAGGATCTACTGTTCTTGTCAGTTTCCTAAGCAGAGTTGAATTAGATATGGCCCGTGTGTGTAGGAAGCACAGTTCTTTTGTTCTGAGCAAGCTCACTGTTCGGACCCCATAGGAAACACAGTAGAGTAGAAGAGTGCTCTTTTCTCAAAAGCAGAGTGTGTTTCTTGTAAGGCAAGCTAGCATTTGTTTCCCTGTACTAAATGGAGTTGAATCACATCCTGTTTTTGGTCTTACAAGCAAGAGTTGTTTTCTGGTAAGGAAAGTCACTATTGCACTCCCATTTCCAGACACAGTGCAAATAGCACTCACGTCTGTTCCAAGCAATTACAGTGTATTGGACTGAAGAGGAGCTACTGTTCTTGTCAGTTTCCTAAGCAGAGTTGAACTAGATATGGCCCCTGTGTGTAGGAAGCACAGTTGTTTTGTTCTGAGCAAGCTCACTGTTCGGACACAATAGGAAACACAGTAGAGTAGAAGAGTGCTCTTTTCTCAAAAGCAGAGTGTGTTTCTTGTAAGGCGAGCTAGCGTTTGTTTCCCAGTCCTAAATGGAGTTGAATCACATGCAGTTTCTGGACCTATGAGCGTGAATTGTTTTCTGGTAAGAAGAGTCACTATTGCGCTCCCATTGTCATAAACAGGGCAATTAGCACTGGCGTCTGTTCCCAGCATGTACAGTGTATTGGACTGAAGAGAATCTACAGTTCTTGTCAGTTTCCTAAGTAGAATTGAACTAGTTATGGCCGTGTGCGTAGGAAGCACAGTTCTTTTGTTCTGAGCAAGCTCACTGTTCTGGCCCTATAGAAAACAAAATAGAGTAGAAAAGTGATGGTTTTGAAAAAGCAGGGTGTCTTTCTTGTAAGACGAGCTAGCGTTTGTTTCCCAGTCCTAAATTTAGTTGAATCACATGCAGTTTCTGGTCCTACGAGCAAGAGTTGTTTTCTGGTAAGGAAAGTCACTATTGCGATCCCATTGCCATACACAGTGCAAATAGCACTCGCGTCTGCTCCCAGCAAGTGCAGTGTATTGGACTGAAGAAGAGCTACTGTTCTTGTCAGTTTCCTAAGCAGAGTTGAACTAGATATGGCCCATGTGTGTAGGAAACACAGTTCTTTTGTTCTGAGCAAGCTCACTGTATGGACCCCATAAGAAACACAGTAGAGTAGAAGACTGCTCTTTTCTCAAAAGCAGAGTGTGGTTCTTGTAAGGCGAGCTAGCGTTTGTTTCCCAATCCAAAATGGAGATGAATCACATGCAGTTTCTTGTCCTACGAGTAAGAGATGTTTACTGGTAAGAAGAGTCACTATTGCGCTACCGTTGTCATACACAGGGCAAATAGCACTGGCGTCTGTTCCCAGCATGTACAGTGTATTTGACTGAAGAGCATCTACTTTTCTTGTCAGTTTCCTAAGCTAAGTTGAATTAGATATGGCCCGTGTGTGTAGGAAGCACAGTTCTTTTGTTCTGAGAATGCTCACTCTTCTGGCCTTATAGGAAAGACATTAGAGTAGAAGAGTGCTCCTTTCTCAAAAGCAGAGTGTGTTTCTTGTAAGTCAAGCTAGCATTTGTTTCCCAGTCCTAAATGGAGTTGAATCACATGCAGTTTCTGGTCCTACGAGCAAGAGTTGTTTTCAGGTAAGAAGAGTCACTATTGTGCTCCCATTGTCATAAACGGGGCAAATAGCACTGGCATCTGTGTACAGATGTATTGGACTGAAGACGATCTGCTGTTCTTGTCAGTTTCCTAAGCATAATTGAATTAGATATGGCCCATGTGTGTAGGAAGCACAGTTCTTTTGTTCAGAGCAAGCTCACTGTTCGGATCCCATTGGATACACAGTCGAGTAGAAGAGTGCTCTTTTCTCAAAAGCAGAGTGTGTTTCTTGTAAGGCGAACTAGCGTTTGTTTCCCAGTCCTAAATCGAGTTGAATCACATGCAGTTTCTTGTCCTATGAGCAAGAGTTGTTTTCTGGTAAGAAGAGTCACTATTGTGCTCCCATTGTCATACACAGGGCAAATAGCACTTGCGTCTGTTCCCAGCATGTACAGTGTATTGGACTGAAGAGGATCTACTGTTCTTGTCAGTTTCCTAAGCAGAATTGAACTAGATATGGCCGTATTTGTAGGAAGCACAGTTCTTTGTTCTGAGCAAACTCACTGTTCTGGCCATATAGGAAACACAGTAGAGTAGAAGAGTGCTCTTTTCTCAAAAGCAGAGTGTGTTTCCTGTAAGGTGAGCTAGGGTAGGTTTCCGAGTCCTAAATGGAGTTGAATCACATGCAGTTTTTGGTCCTACGAGCAAGAGTTGTTTTCTGGTAAGGAAAGTCATTATTGCGCTCCATTGCCATACACAGTGCAAATATCACTCGTGTCTGTTCCCAACAAGTACAGTGAATTGGACTGAAGCAGAGCTAATGTTCTTGTCAGTTTCCTAAGCAGAGTTGAACTAGATATGGCCCGTGTTTCTAGGAAGCACAGTTCTTTTGTTCTGAGCAAGCTCACTGTTCGGACCCCATTGGAAACACAGTCGAGTAGAAGACTGCTCTTTTCTGAAAATCAGAGTGTCTTTCTTGTAAGGCGAGCTAGCGTTTGTTTCCCATTCCTAAATGGAGTTGAATTACATCCAGTTTTTGGTCCTATGAGCAAGAGTTGTTTTCTGGTAAGGAAAGTCACTATTGTGCTCCCATTGCCATACACAGTGCAAATAGCACTTGTGTCTGTTCCCAGCAAGTACAGTGTATTGGACTGAAAAGGAGCTACTGTTCTTGTCAGTTTCCTAAGCAGAGTTGAACTAGATATGGCCCGTGTGTGGAGGAAGCACAGTTCTGTTGTTCTGAGCAAGCTCACTGTTCGGTCCCCATAGGATACACAGTAGAGTAGAAGAGTGCTCTTTTCTCAAAAGCAGAGTGTGTTTCTTGTAAGGCGAGCTAGCGTTTGTTTCCCAGTCCTAAATCGAGTTGAATCACATGCAGTTTCTTGTCCTACGAGCAAGAGTTGTTTTCTGGTAAGAAGAGTCACTATTGCGCTCCCATTGCCATACACAGTGCAAATAGCACTTGTGTCTGTTCCCAGCAAGTACAGTGTACTGGACTGAAGAGGATCTACTGTTCTTGTCAGTTTCCTAAGCAGAATTGAACTAGATATGGCCGTATTTGTAGAAAGCACAGTTCTTTTCTTCTGAGCAAACTCACTGTTCTGGCCCTATAGGAAACACAGTAGAGTAGAAGAGTGCTCTTTTCTCAAAAGCAGAGTGTGTTTCTTGGAAGGCGAGCTAGCGTTTGTTTCCCAGTCCTAAATGGAGTTGAATCACATGCAGTTTTTGGTTCTACGAGCAAGAGTTGTTTTCTGGTAAGGAAAGTGTTTATTGTGCGCCCATTTCCATACACAGTGCAAATAGCACTCGCTTCTGTTCCCAGAAGTACAGTGTATTGGACTGAAGCGGAGCTACTGTTCTTGTCAGTTTCCTAAGCAGAGTTGAACTAGATATGTCCCCTGTGTGTAGGAAGCACAGTTCTTTTGTTCTGAGAATGCTCACTGTTCTGGCCCTATAGGAAACACAGTAGAGTAGAAGAGTGCTCTTTTCTCAAAAGCAGAGTGTGTTTCTTGTAAGGCGAGCTAGCATTTGTTTCCCAATCCCAAATGGAGATGAATCACATGCAGTTTCTGGTCCTACGAGCAAGAGTTGTTTTCAGGTAAGAAGAGTCACTATTGTGCTCCCATTGTGATACTAGGGCAAATAGCACTGGCGTCTGATCCCAGCATGTACAGTGTATTGGACTGAAGAGGAGCTACTGTTCATGTCAGTTTCCTAAGCAGAGTTGAACTAGATATGGCCCGTGTGTGTAGGAAGCACAGTTCTTTTGTTCTGAGAATCCTCACTGTTCGGGCAAAATAAGAAACACAGTAGAGTAGAAGAGTGCTCTTTTCTCAAAAGCAGAGTGTGTTTCTTGTAAGGCGAGCTAGCGTTTTTTTCCCAGTCCTAAATGGAGTTGAATCACATGCAGTTTCTTGTCATACGAGCAAGAGTTGTTTTCTGGTAAGAAGAGTCACTATTGCGCTCCCATTGTGGTACTAGGGCAAATAGCACTGGCGTCTGTTCCCAGCATGTACAGTGTATTGGACTGAAGAGGATCTACTGTTCTTGTCAGTTTGCTAAGCAGAATTGAACTAGATATGGCCGTGTGTGTAGGAAGCACATTTCTTTTGTTCTGAGCAAGCTCACTATTCTGGCCCTATAGGAAAAAAGTAGAGTAGAAGAGTGATGTTTTCGAAAAAGCAGAGTGTGTTTCTTGTAAGGCGAGCTAGCGTTTGTTTCCCAGTCCTAAATGGAGTTGAATCACATGCAGTTTCTTGTCCTACGAGCAAGAGTAGTTTTCTGTTAAGAAGAGTCCCTATTGCGCTCCCATTATCATACACAGGGCAAATAGTACTGTCGTCGTTTCCCAGCATGTACAGTGTATTGGACTGAAGAGGATCTACTGTTCTTGTCAGTTTCCTAAGCAGAATTGAACTAGATAAGGCGGTATTTGTAGGAAGCACAGTTCTTTTGTTCTGAGCAAACTCACTGTTCTGGCCCTATAGGAAACAAAGCAGAGTAGAAGAGTCCTCTTTTCTTAAAAGCAGAGTGTGTTTCTTGTAAGGCGAGCTAGCGTTTGTTTCCCAGTCCTAAATGGAGTTGAATCACATGCAGTTTCTTGTCCTACGAGCAAGAGTTGTTTTATGGTAAGAATAGTCACTATTGCGCTGACATTGCCATACACAGGACAAATAGCACTGGCGTCTGTTCCCAGCAAGTACAGTGTATTGGACTGAAGCGGAGCTACTGTTCTTGTCAGTTTCCTAAGCAGAGTTGAACTAGATATGGCCCATGTGTATGGGAAGCACAGTTCTTTTGTTCTGAGCAAGCTCACTGTTCGGATCCCATAGGATACACAGTAGAGTAGAAGAGTGCTCTATTCTCAAAAGCAGAGTGTGTTCCTTGTAAGGCGAGCTAGCATTTGTTTCCCAGTCCTAAATGGAGTTGAATCACATGCAGTTTCTTGTCCTACGAGCACGAGTTGTTTTCTGGTAAGAAGAGTCACTATTGCGCTCCCATTGTGGTACTAGGGCAAATAGCACTGGCGTCTGTTCCCAGCATGTACAGTGTATTGGACTGAAGAGGATCTACTGTTCTTGTCAGTTTGCTAAGCAGAATTGAACTAGATATGGCCGTGTGTGTAGGAAGCACATTTCTTTTGTTCTGAGCAAGCTCACTATTCTGGCCCTATAGGAAAAAAGTAGAGTAGAAGAGTGATGTTTTCGAAAAAGCAGAGTGTGTTTCTTGTAAGGCGAGCTAGCGTTTGTTTCCCAGTCCTAAATGGAGTTGAATCACATGCAGTTTCTTGTCCTACGAGCAAGAGTAGTTTTCTGTTAAGAAGAGCCCCTATTGCGCTCCCATTATCATACACAGGGCAAATAGTACTGTCGTCGTTTCCCAGCATGTACAGTGTATTGGACTGAAGAGGATCTACTGTTCTTGTCAGTTTCCTAAGCAGAATTGAACTAGATAAGGCGGTATTTGTAGGAAGCACAGTTCTTTTGTTCTGAGCAAACTCACTGTTCTGGCCCTATAGGAAACAAAGCAGAGTAGAAGAGTCCTCTTTTCTTAAAAGCAGAGTGTGTTTCTTGTAAGGCGAGCTAGCGTTTGTTTCCCAGTCCTAAATGGAGTTGAATCACATGCAGTTTCTTGTCCTACGAGCAAGAGTTGTTTTATGGTAAGAATAGTCACTATTGCGCTGACATTGCCATACACAGGACAAATAGCACTGGCGTCTGTTCCCAGCAAGTACAGTGTGTTGGACTGAAGCGGAGCTACTGTTCTTGTCAGTTTCCTAAGCAGAGTTGAACTAGATATGGCCCATGTGTATGGGAAGCACAGTTCTTTTGTTCTGAGCAAGCTCACTGTTCGGATCCCATAGGATACACAGTAGAGTAGAAGAGTGCTCTTTTCTCAAAAGCAGAGTATGTTCCTTGTAAGGCGAGCTAGCATTTGTTTCCCAGTCCTAAATGGAGTTGAATCACATGCAGTTTCTTGTCCTACGAGCAAGAGTTGTTTTCTGGTAAGAAGAGTCACTATTGTGCTCCCATTGCCATACACAGTGCAAATAGCACTCGCGTCTCTTCCCAGCAAGTACAGTGTATTGGACTGAAGCGGAGCTACTGTTCTTGTCAGTTTCCTAAGCAGAGTTGAACTAGATATGGCCCATGTGTATAGGAAGCACAGTTCTTTTATTCTGAGCAAGCACACAGTTCGGATTCCATAGGATACACAGTAGAGAAGAAGAGTGCTCTTTTCTCCAAAGCAGAGTGTGTTTCTTGTAAGGCGAGCTAGCATTTGTTTCCCAGTCCTAAATAGAGTTGAATCACATGCAGTTTCTTGTCCTACGAGCAAGAGTTGTTTTCTGGTAAGAAGAGTCACTATTGTGCTCCCATTGTCATACACAGGGCAAATAGCACTGGCGTCTGTTCCCAGCATGTACAGTGTATTGGACTGAAGAGGACCTACTGTTCTAAGCAGAATTGAACTAGATAAGGCGGTATTTGTAGGAAGCACAGTTCTTTTTTTCTGAGCAAACTCACTGTTCTGGCGCTATAGGAAACACAGTAGAGTAGAAGAGTGCTCTTTTCTCAAAAGCAGAGTGTGTTTCTTGTAAGGCGAGCTAGCGTTTGTTTCCCAGTCCTAAATGGAGTTGAATCCCATGCAGTTTCTG
>NW_026738404.1:0-18000 GCF_949786415.1 Peromyscus eremicus
TCACATGGAGTTCTGGTCCTACGAGCAAGAGTTGTTTTATGGTAAGGAAAGTCACTATTGTGCTCCCATTGCCCTACACAAGGCAAATAGCACTCGCGTCTTTTCCCAGCAAGTACAGTGTATTGGACTGAATAGGAGCTACAGTTCTTGTCAGTTTACTAAGCAGAGTTGAACTAGATATGGTCCGTGTGTGTAGAAGCACAGTTCTTTTGTTCTGAGCAAGCTCACTGTTTGGACCCCATAGGAAACACAGTAGAGTAGAAGAGTGCTCTTTTCTCTAAAGCAGAGTGTGTTTCTTATAAGGCGAGCTACCGTTTGTTTCCAGTCGTAAATGGAGTTGAATCATATGCAGTTTCTGGTCCTACGAGCAAGAGTTGTTTTCTGGTAAAGAAAGTCACTATTGCGCTCCATTGCCATGCACAGTGCAAATAGCCCTCCCGTCTGTTCCCAGCAAGTACAGTGTATTGGACTGAAGAGGAGCTACTGTTCTTCTCAGTTTCCTAAGAAGAGTTGAACTAGGTAGGGCCCGTGTGTGTAGGATGCACAGTTCTTTTTTCTGAGCAAGCTCACTGTTCTGGCAATATAGGAAGCACAGTAGAGTAGAAGAGTGCTCTTTTCTCAAAAGCAGAGTATGTTTCTTGGAAGTCGAGCTAGCGTTTGTTTCCCAGTCCTAAATGGAGTTGAGTCACATGCAGTTTCTGGTCCTACGAGCAAGAGTTGTTTTCTGGTAAGACGAGTCAATATTGTGCTCCATTTGCCGTACACAGTGCAAATAGCACTCGCGTCTGTTCCCGGCAAGTAAAGTGTATTGGACTGAAGAGGAGCTACTGTTCTTGTCAGTTTCCTAAGCAGAGTTGAACTAGATATGGCACGTGTGTGTAGGAAGCATAGTTCTTTTGTTCTGAGCAAGCTCACTGTTCGGACCCCTTAGGAAACACAGTAGAGTAGAAGAGTGCTCTTTTCTCAAAAGCAGAGTGTGTTTCTTGTAAGGTGAGCTAGCTTTTGTTTCCCAGTCCTAAATGGAGTTGAAACACTTGCAGTTTCTGGTCCTATGAGCAAGAGTTGTTTTATGGTTAGAAGAGTCACTATTGCGCTGCCATTGCCATACACAGGACAAATAGCACTGGCGTCTGTTCCCAGCAAGTACAGTATATTGGACTGAAGAGGATCTACTGTTCTTGTCAGGTTCCTAAACAGAATTGAACTAGATATGGTCGTGTGTACGAAGCACAGTTCTTTTGTTCTGAGCAAGCTCACTGTTCGGACCCCATAGGAAGCACAGTAGAGTAGAAGAGTGCTCTTTTCTCAAAAGCAGAGTGTGTTTCTTGTAAGGCGAGCTAGCGTTTGTTTCCTAGTCCTAAATGGAGTTGAATCACATGCAGTTTCAGGTCCTACGATCAAGAGTTCTTTTCTGGTAAGGAAAGTCACATTGCGCTCCCATTGCCATACACAGTGCAAATAGCACTCGCTTCTGTTCCAGCAAGTACAGTGTATTGGACTGGATAGGTGCTACTATTCTTGTCAGTTTCCTAAGCAGAGTTAAACTAGATATGATCCGTGTTTGTAGGAAGCACAGTTCTTTTGTTGTTTGCAAGCTCACTGTTTGGACCCCATAGGAAACACAGTAGAGTAGAAGAGTGCTCTTTTCTCTAAAGCAGAGTGTATTTCTTATAAGGCGTGCTAGCGTTTGTTTCGCAGTCCTAAATGGAGTTGAATCCCATGCAGTTTCTGGTACTACGAGCAAGAGTTGTTTTATGGTAAGAAGAGTCACTATTGCACTGCCATTGCCATACACAGGACAAATAGCACTGGCATCTGTTCGCAGCAAGTACAGTGTATTGGGCTGTAGAGGATCTACTGTTCTTGTCAGGATCCTATGCAGACTTGAACTAGATATGGCCGTGTGTGTAGGAAGCACAGTTTTTTTGTTCTGAGCAAGCTCACTGTTCAGACCCCATAGGAAACACAGTAGAGTAGAAGAGTGCTTTTTTCTCAAAACAGATTTTGTTTCTGTTAAGGCGAGCTAACGTTTGTTTCCCATTTTTAAATGGAGTGGAATCACATGCACTTTGTGTTCCTACGAGCAAGAGTTGTTTTCTGGTAAGGAAAGTCACTATTGCGCTCCCATTGCCATACAAAGTGCAAATAGCCCTCCCATCTGTTCCCAGCAAGTACAGTTTATTGGACTGAAGAGGAGCTACTGTTCTTCTCAGTTTCCTAAGCAGAATTGAACTAAATATGGCCGTGTGTGTAGGAAGCACAGTTCTTTTGTTCTGAGCAAGCTCACTGTTCTGGCCCTATAGGAAACACAGTAGAGTGGAAGAGTGCTCTTTTCTCTAAAGCAGAGTGTGTTTCTTTTAAGGCGAGCTAGCGTTTGTTTTCCAGTCCTAAATGGAGTTTAATCACATGCAGTTTCTAGTCCTACGAGCAAGAGTTGTTTTATGGTAAGAAGAGTCACTTTTGCGCTGCCATTGCCATACACAGGACAAATAGCACTGGCGTCTGTTCCAGGAAGTACAGTGTATTGGACTGAAGAGGATCTACTGTTCTTGTCAGGTTCCTAAGCAGAATTGAACTAGATATGGCCGTGTGTGTACGAAGCACAGATCTTTTGTTCTGAGCAAGTTCAGTGTTCGGACTCCATAGGAAACACAGTAGAGTAGAAGAGTGCTCTTTTCTCAAAAGCAGAGTGTGTTTCTTGTAAGGCGAGCTAGCGTTTGTTTCCCAGTCCTAAATGGAGTTGAGTCACATGCAGTTTTTTGTCCTACGAGCAAGATTTGTTTTCTGGTAAGACGAGTCACTATTGTGCTCCAATTGCCATACACAGTGCAAATAGCACTCGCGTCTCTTCCCCGCAAGTACAGTGTATTGGACTGAAGAGGAGCTACTGTTCTTGTCAGTTTCCTAAGCAGAGTTGAACTAGATATGGCCCTTGTGTGTAGGAAGCACAGTTCTTTTGTTCTGAGCAAGCTCACTGTTCGGACCCCATAGGAAACACAGTAGAGTAGAAGAGTGCTCTTTTCTCAAAAGCAGAGTGTGTTTCATGTAAGGCGAGCAAGCATTTGTTTCCCAGACCTAAATGGAGTTGAATCACATGGAGTTTCTGGTCCTACGAGCAAGAGTTGTTTTATGGTAAGGAAAGTCACTATTGTGCTCCCATTGCCCTACACAAGGCAAATAGCACTCGCGTCTTTTCCCAGCAAGTACAGTGTATTGGACTGAATAGGAGCTACAGTTCTTGTCAGTTTACTAAGCAGAGTTGAACTAGATATGGTCCGTGTGTGTAGGAAGCACAGTTCTTTTGTTCTGAGCAAGCTCACTGTTTGGACCCCATAGGAAACACAGTAGAGTAGAAGAGTGCTCTTTTCTCTAAAGCAGAGTGTGTTTCTTATAAGGCGAGCTACCGTTTGTTTCCCAGTCGTAAATGGAGTTGAATCATATGCAGTTTCTGGTCCTACGAGCAAGAGTTGTTTTCTGGTAAAGAAAGTCACTATTGCGCTCCCATTGCCATGCACAGTGCAAATAGCCCTCCCGTCTGTTCCCAGCAAGTACAGTGTATTGGACTGAAGAGGAGCTACTGTTCTTCTCAGTTTCCTAAGAAGAGTTGAACTAGGTAGGGCCCGTGTGTGTAGGATGCACAGTTCTTTTTTTCTGAGCAAGCTCACTGTTCTGGCAATATAGGAAGCACAGTAGAGTAGAAGAGTGCTCTTTTCTCAAAAGCAGAGTATGTTTCTTGGAAGTCGAGCTAGCGTTTGTTTCCCAGTCCTAAATGGAGTTGAGTCACATGCAGTTTCTGGTCCTACGAGCAAGAGTTGTTTTCTGGTAAGACGAGTCAATATTGTGCTCCATTTGCCGTACACAGTGCAAATAGCACTCGCGTCTGTTCCCGGCAAGTAAAGTGTATTGGACTGAAGAGGAGCTACTGTTCTTGTCAGTTTCCTAAGCAGAGTTGAACTAGATATGGCACGTGTGTGTAGGAAGCATAGTTCTTTTGTTCTGAGCAAGCTCACTGTTCGGACCCCTTAGGAAACACAGTAGAGTAGAAGAGTGCTCTTTTCTCAAAAGCAGAGTGTGTTTCTTGTAAGGTGAGCTAGCTTTTGTTTCCCAGTCCTAAATGGAGTTGAAACACTTGCAGTTTCTGGTCCTATGAGCAAGAGTTGTTTTATGGTTAGAAGAGTCACTATTGCGCTGCCATTGCCATACACAGGACAAATAGCACTGGCGTCTGTTCCCAGCAAGTACAGTATATTGGACTGAAGAGGATCTACTGTTCTTGTCAGGTTCCTAAACAGAATTGAACTAGATATGGTCGTGTGTACGAAGCACAGTTCTTTTGTTCTGAGCAAGCTCACTGTTCGGACCCCATAGGAAGCACAGTAGAGTAGAAGAGTGCTCTTTTCTCAAAAGCAGAGTGTGTTTCTTGTAAGGCGAGCTAGCGTTTGTTTCCTAGTCCTAAATGGAGTTGAATCACATGCAGTTTCAGGTCCTACGATCAAGAGTTCTTTTCTGGTAAGGAAAGTCACATTGCGCTCCCATTGCCATACACAGTGCAAATAGCACTCGCTTCTGTTCCCAGCAAGTACAGTGTATTGGACTGGATAGGTGCTACTATTCTTGTCAGTTTCCTAAGCAGAGTTAAACTAGATATGATCCGTGTTTGTAGGAAGCACAGTTCTTTTGTTGTTTGCAAGCTCACTGTTTGGACCCCATAGGAAACACAGTAGAGTAGAAGAGTGCTCTTTTCTCTAAAGCAGAGTGTATTTCTTATAAGGCGTGCTAGCGTTTGTTTCGCAGTCCTAAATGGAGTTGAATCCCATGCAGTTTCTGGTACTACGAGCAAGAGTTGTTTTATGGTAAGAAGAGTCACTATTGCACTGCCATTGCCATACACAGGACAAATAGCACTGGCATCTGTTCGCAGCAAGTACAGTGTATTGGGCTGTAGAGGATCTACTGTTCTTGTCAGGATCCTATGCAGACTTGAACTAGATATGGCCGTGTGTGTAGGAAGCACAGTTTTTTTGTTCTGAGCAAGCTCACTGTTCAGACCCCATAGGAAACACAGTAGAGTAGAAGAGTGCTTTTTTCTCAAAACAGATTTTGTTTCTGTTAAGGCGAGCTAACGTTTGTTTCCCATTTTTAAATGGAGTGGAATCACATGCACTTTGTGTTCCTACGAGCAAGAGTTGTTTTCTGGTAAGGAAAGTCACTATTGCGCTCCCATTGCCATACAAAGTGCAAATAGCCCTCCCATCTGTTCCCAGCAAGTACAGTTTATTGGACTGAAGAGGAGCTACTGTTCTTCTCAGTTTCCTAAGCAGAATTGAACTAAATATGGCCGTGTGTGTAGGAAGCACAGTTCTTTTGTTCTGAGCAAGCTCACTGTTCTGGCCCTATAGGAAACACAGTAGAGTGGAAGAGTGTTCTTTTCTCTAAAGCAGAGTGTTTCTTTTAAGGCGAGCTAGCGTTTGTTTTCCAGTCCTAAATGGAGTTGAATCACATGCAGTTTCTAGTCCTACGAGCAAGAGTTGTTTTATGGTAAGAAGAGTCACTTTTGCGCTGCCATTGCCATACACAGGACAAGTAGCACTGGCGTCTGTTCCCAGCAAGTACAGTGTATTGGACTGAAGAGGAGCTACTGTTCTTCTCAGTTTCCTAAGAAGAGTTGAACTAGGTAGGGCCCGTGTGTGTAGGATGCACAGTTCTTTTTTTCTGAGCAAGCTCACTGTTCTGGCAATATAGGAAGCACAGTAGAGTCGAAGAGTGCTCTTTTCTCAAAAGCAGAGTATGTTTCTTGGAAGTCGAGCTAGCGTTTGTTTCCCAGTCCTAAATGGAGTTGAGTCACATGCAGTTTTTGGTCCTACGAGCAAGAGTTGTTTTCTGGTAAGACGAGTCAATATTGTGGTCCAATTGCCATACACAGTGCAAATAGCACTCGCGTCTGTTCCCCGCAAGTAAAGTGTATTGGACTGAAGAGGAGCTACTGTTCTTGTCAGTTTCCTAAGCAGAGTTGAACTAGATATGGCACGTGTGTGTAGGAAGCATAGTTCTTTTGTTCTGAGCAAGCTCACTGTTCTGACTCCTTAGGAAACACAGTAGAGTAGAAGAGTGCTCTTTTCTCAAAAGCAGAGTGTGTTTCTTGTAAGGTGAGCTAGCTTTTGTTTCCCAGTCCTAAATGGAGTTGAAACACTTGCAGTTTCTGGTCCTATGAGCAAGAGTTGTTTTATGGTAAGAAGAGTCACTATTGCGCTGCCATTGCCATACACAGGACAAATAGCACTGGCGTCTGTTCCCAGCAAGTACAGTATATTGGACTGAAGAGGATCTACTGTTCTTGTCAGGTTCCTAAACAGAATTGAACTAGATATGGTCGTGTGTACAAAGCACAGTTCTTTTTTTCTGAGCAAGCTCACTGTTCGGACCCCATAGGAAGCACAGTAGAGTAGAAGAGTGCTCTTTTCTCAAAAGCAGAGTGTGTTTCTTGTAAGGCGAGCTTGCGTTTGTTTCCAGTCCTAAATGGAGTGGAATCACATGGAGTTTCTGGTCCTACGAGCAAGAGTTGTTTTCTGGTATGGAATGTCACTATTGTGCTCCCATTGCCATATATAGTGCAAATAGCACATGCGTCTGTTCCCAGCAAGTACAGTGTATTGTAATGAAGAGGAGCTACTGTTCTTGTCAGGTTCCTAAGCAGAGTTGAACTCGATATGGCCCGTGTGTGTAGGAAGCACAGTTCTCTTGTTCTGAGCATGCTCACTGTTCTGGCCCTATAGGAAACACAGTAGAGTAGAAGAGTGCTCTTTTCTCAAAAGCAGAGTGTGTTTCTTGTAAGGCGAGCTAGCGTTTGTTTCCCAGTCCTAAATGGAGTTGAATCACTTGCAGTTTCTGGTCCTATGAGCAAGAGTTGTTTTCTGGTAAGGAAAGTCACTATTGCGCTCCCATTGCCATACATAGTGCAAATAGCACTCGCGTCTTTTCCCAGCAAGTACAGTGTATTGGACTGAAGAGGAGCTACTGTTCTTGTCAGGTTCCTAAGAGGAGTTGAACTAGATATGGCCCGTGTGTGTAGGAAACACAGTTCTTTTTTTCTGAGAAAGCACACTGTGCGGACACCATAGGAAACACAGTAGAGTAGGTGAGTGCTCTTTTCTCAAAATTAGATTGAGTTCCTTGAAAGGCGAGCTAGTATTTACTTCCCAGTCAGAAATGGAGTTGAATCCCATGCAGTTTCTGGTCCTACAAGTAAGAGTTGTTTTCTGGTAAGAAGAGTCACTATTGCGCTCCCATTGCCATACACAGTGCAAATAGCACTTGCGTCTGTTCCCAGCAAGTACAGTGTATTGGACTGAAGAGGAGCTACTGTTCTTGTCAGTTCCCTAAGCAGAGTTGAACCAGATATGGCCTGTGTGTGTAGTAAGCACAGTTCTTTTGTTCTGAGCAAGCTCACTGTTCGGACACCATAGGAAACACAGTAGAGTAGAAGAGTGCTCTTTTCTCAAAAGTAGAGTGTGTTTCTTGTAAGGCGAGCTAGTGTTTTTTTCCCAGTCCTAAATGGAGTTGTATCACATGCAGTTTCTGGTCCTACGAGCAAGAGTTGTTTTCTGGTAAGAAGAGTCAATATTGAGCACCCATTGTCATACACAGGGCAAATAGCACTTGCGTCTGTTCCCAGCAAGTACAGTGTATTGGACTAAAGAGGATCTACTGTTCTTGTCAGTTTCCTAAGCAGAGTTGAACCAGATATGGCCGTGTGTGTAGGAAGCACAGGTCTTTTGTTCTGAGCAAGCTCACAGTTCGGACCCCGTAGAAAACACAATAGAGTAGAAGAGTGCCCTTTTCTCAAAAGCAGAGTGTGTTCCTTGTAAGGCGAGCTAGCATTTGTTTCCCAGTCCTAAATGGAGTTGAATCACATCCAGTTTCTGGTCCTATGAGCAAGAGTTGTTTTCTGGTAAGGAAAGTCACTATTGCGCTCCCATTCCCATACATAGTGCAAATAGCACTTGCGTCTGTTCCCAGCAAGTACAGTGTATTGGACTGAAGAGGAGCTACTGTTCTTGTCAGTTCCCTAAGCAGAATTGAACTAGATATGGCCGTGTGTGTAGGAAGCACAGTTCTTTTGTTCTGAGCAAGCTCACTGTTCGGACCCCATAGGAAACACAGTAGAGTAGAAGAGTGCTTTTTTCTCAAAAGCAGAGTGTGTTTCTTTTAAGGCGAGCTAGCGTTTGTTTCCCATTCCTAAATGGAGTGGAATCACATGCAGTTTGTGTTCCTACGAGCAAGAGTTGTTTTCTGGTAAGGAAAGTCACTATTGTGCTCCCATTGCCATACACAGTGCAAATAGCCCTCCCATCTGTTCCCAGCAAGTACAGTGTATTGGACTGAAGAGGAGCTACTGTTCTTCTCAGTTTCCTAAGCAGAGTTGAACCAGATATGGCCCGTGTGTGTAGGAAGCACAGTTCTTTTTTTCTGAGCAAGCTCACTGTTCTGTCCCTATAGGAAACACAGTAGAGTAGAAGAGTGCTCTTTTCTCAAAAGCAGAGTGTGTTTCTTGTAAAGCGAGCTAGAGTTTGTTTCCCAGTCCTAAAATGGAGTTGAATCACATGCAGTTTCTGGTCTACGAGCAAGATTTGTTTTCTGGTAAGAAGAGTCACTATTGTGCTGCCATTGCCATACACAGGACAAATAGCATTGGCGTCTGTTCCCAGCAAGTACACTGTATTGGACTGAAGAGGATCTACTGTTCTTGTCAGGTTCCTAAGGAGACTTGAACTAGATATGGCCGTGTGTGTAGGAAGCACAGTTTTTTTGTTCTGAGCAAGCTCACTTTTCGGAACACAAAGGAAACACAGTAGAGTAGAAGAGTGCTCTTTTCTCAAAAGCAGAGTGTGTTTCTTGGACGTCGAGCTAGCATTTGTTACCCAGTCCTAAATGGAGTTGAGTCACATGCAGTTTTTTGTCCTACGAGCAAGAGTTGTTTTCTGGTAAGACAAGTCACTATTGGGCTCCAATTGCCTTACACAGTGCAAAGAGCACTCGCGTCTGTTCCCTGCAAGTACAGTGTATTGGACTGAAGAGGATCTACTGTTCTTGTCAGTTTCCTAAGCAGAGTTGAACTAGATATGGCCCGTGTGTGTAGGAAGCACAGTTCTTTTGTTCTGAGCAAGCTCACTGTTCAGACCCCATAGCAAGCACAGTAGAGTAGAAGAGTGCTCTTTTCTCTAAAGCAGAGTGTGTTTCATGTAAGGCGAGCTAGCATTTGTTTTCCAGTCCTAAATGGAGTTTAATCACATGCAGTTTCTAATCCTACGATCAAGAGTTGTTTTATGGTAAGAATGGTCACTTTTGCGCTGCCATTGCCATTCACAGGACAAATAGCACTGGCGTCTGTTCCCAGCAAGTACAGTGTATTGGACTGAAGAGGATCTACTGTTCTTGTCAGTTTCCGAAGCAGAGTTGAACTAGATATGATCCGTGTTTGTAGGAAGCACAGTTCTTTTGTTGTTTGCAAGCTCACTGTTTGGACCCCATAGAAAACACAGTAGAGTAGAAGAGTGCTCTTTTCTCTAAAGCAGAGTGTATTTCTTGTAAGGCGTGCTAGCGTTTGTTTCGCAGTCCTAAATGGAGTTGAATCCCATGCAGTTTCTGGTACTACGAGCAAGAGTTGTTTTATGGTAAGAAGAGTCACTATTGCACTGCCATTGCCATACACAGGACAAATAGCACTGGCATCTGTTCGCAGCAAGTACAGTGTATTGGGCTCTAGAGGATCTACTGTTCTTGTCAGGTTCCTAAGCAGACTTGAACTAGATATGGCCGTGTGTGTAGGAAGCACAGTTTTTTTGTTCTGAGCAAGCTCACTGTTCGGACCCCATAGGAAACACAGTAGAGTAGAAGAGTGCTTTTTTCTCAAAACAGAGTGTGTTTCTTTTAAGGCGAGCTAACGTTTGTTTCCCATTTTTAAAAGGAGTGGAATCACATGCAGTTTGTGTTCCTACGAGCAAGAGTTGTTTTCTGGTAAGGAAAGTCACTATTGCGCTCCCATTGCCATACACAGTGCAAATAGCCCTCCCATCTGTTCCCAGCAAGTACAGTTTATTGGACTGAAGAGGAGCTACTGTTCTTCTCAGTTTCCTAAGCAGAATTGAACTAAATATGGCCGTGTGTGTAGGAAGCCCAGTTCTTTTGCTCTGAGCAAGCTCACTGTTCTGGCCCTATAGGAAACACAGTAGAGTGGAAGAGTGCTCTTTTCTCTAAAGCAGAGTGTGTTTCTTTTAAGGCGAGCTAGCGTTTGTTTTCCAGTCCTAAATGGAGTTTAATCACATGCAGTTTCTAGTCCTACGAGCAAGAGTTGTTTTATGGTAAGAAGAGTCACTTTTGCGCTGCCATTGCCATACACAGGACAAATAGCACTGGCGTCTGTTCCCAGGAATTACAGTGTATTGGACTGAAGAGGATCTACTGTTCTTGTCAGGTTCCTAAGCAGAATTGAACTAGATATGGCCGTGTGTGTAGGAAGCACAGATCTTTTGTTCTGAGCAAGTTCAGTGTTCGGACTCCATAGGAAACACAGTAGAGTAGAAGAGTGCTCTTTTCTCAAAAGCAGAGTGTGTTTCTTGTAAGGCGAGCTAGCGTTTGTTTCCCAGTCCTAAATGGAGTTGAGTCACATGCAGTTTTTTGTGCTACGAGCAAGATTTGTTTTCTGGTAAGACGAGTCACTATTGTGCTCCAATTGCCATACACAGTGCAAATAGCACTCGCGTCTCTTCCCCGCAAGTACAGTGTATTGGACTGAAGAGGAGCTACTGTTCTTGTCAGTTTCCTAAGCAGAGTTGAACTAGATATGGCCCTTGTGTGTAGGAAGCACAGTTCTTTTGTTCTGAGCAAGCTCACTGTTCGGACCCCATAGGAAACACAGTAGAGTAGAAGAGTGCTCTTTTCTCAAAAGCAGAGTGTGTTTCATGTAAGGCGAGCAAGCATTTGTTTCCCAGACCTAAATGGAGTTGAATCACATGGAGTTTCTGGTCCTACGAGCAAGAGTTGTTTTATGGTAAGGAAAGTCACTATTGTGCTCCCATTGCCCTACACAAGGCAAATAGCACTCGCGTCTTTTCCCAGCAAGTACAGTGTATTGGACTGAATAGGAGCTACAGTTCTTGTCAGTTTACTAAGCAGAGTTGAACTAGATATGGTCCGTGTGTGTAGGAAGCACAGTTCTTTTGTTCTGAGCAAGCTCACTGTTTGGACCCCATAGGAAACACAGTAGAGTAGAAGAGTGCTCTTTTCTCTAAAGCAGAGTGTGTTTCTTATAAGGCGAGCTACCGTTTGTTTCCCAGTCGTAAATGGAGTTGAATCATATGCAGTTTCTGGTCCTACGAGCAAGAGTTGTTTTCTGGTAAAGAAAGTCACTATTGCGCTCCCATTGCCATGCACAGTGCAAATAGCCCTCCCGTCTGTTCCCAGCAAGTACAGTGTATTGGACTGAAGAGGAGCTACTGTTCTTCTCAGTTTCCTAAGAAGAGTAGAACTAGGTAGGGCCAGTGTGTGTAGGATGCACAGTTCTTTTTTTCTGAGCAAGCTCACTGTTCTGGCAATATAGGAAGCACAGTAGAGTAGAAGAGTGCTCTTTTCTCAAAAGCAGAGTATGTTTCTTGGAAGTCGAGCTAGCGTTTGTTTCCCAGTCCTAAATGGAGTTGAGTCACATGCAGTTTCTGGTCCTACGAGCAAGAGTTGTTTTCTGGTAAGACGAGTCAATATTGTGCTCCAATTGCCGTACACAGTGCAAATAGCACTCGCGTCTGTTCCCGGCAAGTAAAGTGTATTGGACTGAAGAGGAGCTACTGTTCTTGTCAGTTTCCTAAGCAGAGTTGAACTAGATATGGCACGTGTGTGTAGGAAGCATAGTTCTTTTGTTCTGAGCAAGCTCACTGTTCGGACCCCTTAGGAAACACAGTAGAGTAGAAGAGTGCTCTTTTCTCAAAAGCAGAGTGTGTTTCTTGTAAGGTGAGCTAGCTTTTGTTTCCCAGTCCTAAATGGAGTTGAAACACTTGCAGTTTCTGGTCCTATGAGCAAGAGTTGTTTTATGGTAAGAAGAGTCACTATTGCGCTGCCATTGCCATACACAGGACAAATAGCACTGGCGTCTGTTCCCAGCAAGTACAGTATATTGGACTGAAGAGGATCTACTGTTCTTGTCAGGTTCCTAAACAGAATTGAACTAGATATGGTCGTGTGTACGAAGCACAGTTCTTTTGTTCTGAGCAAGCTCACTGTTCGGACCCCATAGGAAGCACAGTAGAGTAGAAGAGTGCTCTTTTCTCAAAAGCAGAGTGTGTTTCTTGTAAGGCGAGCTAGCGTTTGTTTCCTAGTCCTAAATGGAGTTGAATCACATGCAGTTTCAGGTCCTACGATCAAGAGTTCTTTTCTGGTAAGGAAAGTCACATTGCGCTCCCATTGCCATACACAGTGCAAATAGCACATGCGTCTGTTCCCAGCAAGTACAGTGTATTGGACTGGATAGGTGCTACTATTCTTGTCAGTTTCCTAAGCAGAGTTAAACTAGATATGATCCGTGTTTGTAGGAAGCACAGTTCTTTTGTTGTTTGCAAGCTCACTGTTTGGACCTCATAGGAAACACAGTAGAGTAGAAGAGTGCTCTTTTCTCTAAAGCAGAGTGTATTTCTTGTAAGGCGTGCTAGCGTTTGTTTCGCAGTCCTAAATGGAGTTGAATCCCATGCAGTTTCTGGTACTACGAGCAAGAGTTGTTTTATGGTAAGAAGAGTCACTATTGCACTGCCATTGCCATACACAGGACAAATAGCACTGGCATCTGTTCGCAGCAAGTACAGTGTATTGGGCTGTAGAGGATCTACTGTTCTTGTCAGGTTCCTAAGCAGACTTGAACTAGATATGGCCGTGTGTGTAGGAAGCACAGTTTTTTTGTTCTGAGCAAGCTCACTGTTCGGACCCCATAGGAAACACAGTAGAGTAGAAGAGTGCTTTTTTCTCAAAACAGATTTTGTTTCTTTTAAGGCGAGCTAACGTTTGTTTCCCATTTTTAAATGGAGTGGAATCACATGCACTTTGTGTTCCTACGAGCAAGAGTTGTTTTCTGGTAAGGAAAGTCACTATTGCGCTCCCATTGCCATACAAAGTGCAAATAGCCCTCCCATCTGTTCCCAGCAAGTACAGTTTATTGGACTGAACAGGAGCTACTGTTCTTCTCAGTTTCCTAAGCAGAATTGAACTAAATATGGCCGTGTGTGTAGGAAGCACAGTTCTTTTGTTCTGAGCAAGCTCACTGTTCTGGCCCTATAGGAAACACAGTAGAGTGGAAGAGTGTTCTTTTCTCTAAAGCAGAGTGTTTCTTTTAAGGCGAGCTAGCGTTTGTTTTCCAGTCCTAAATGGAGTGGAATCACATGCAGTTTCTGGTCCTACGAGCAAGAGTTGTTTTCTGGTATGGAAATTCACTATTGCGCTCCCATTGCCATACACAGTGCAAATAGCACATGTGTCTGTTCCCAGCAAGTACAGTGTATTGTAATGAAGAGGAGCTACTGTTCTTGTCAGGTTCCTAAGAAGAGTTGAACTCGATATGGCCCGTGTGTGTAGGAAGCACAGTTCTCTTGTTCTGAGCATGCTCACTGTTCTGGCCCTATAGGAAACACAGTAGAGTAGAAGAGTGCTCTTTTCTCAAAAGCAGAGTGTGTTTCTTGTAAGGCGAGCTAGCGTTTGTTTCCCAGTCCTAAATGGAGTTGAATCACTTGCAGTTTTTGGTCCTATGAGCAAGAGTTGTTTTCTGGTAAGGAAAGTCACTATTGCGCTCCCATTGCCATACATAGTGCAAATAGCACTCGCGTCTTTTCCCAGCAAGTACAGTGTATTGGACTGAAGAGGAGCTACTGTTCTTGTCATTTTCCTAAGAGGAGTTGAACTAGATATGGCCCGTGTGTGTAGGAAACACAGTTCTTTTTTTCTGAGAAAGCACACTGTGCGGACACCATAGGAAACACAGTAGAGTAGGTGAGTGCTCTTTTCTCAAAATTAGATTGAGTTCCTTGAAAGGCGAGCTAGTATTTACTTCCCAGTCAGAAATGGAGTTGAATCCCATGCAGTTTCTGGTCCTACAAGTAAGAGTTGTTTTCTGGTAAGAAGAGTCACTATTGCGCTGCCATTGCCATACACAGTGCAAATAGCACTTGCGTCTGTTCCAAGCAAGTACAGTGTATTGGACTGAAGAGGAGCTACTGTTCTTGTCAGTTTCCTAAGCAGAGTTGAACTAGATATGGCACGTGTGTGTAGGAAGCATAGTTCTTTTGTTCTGAGCAAGCTCACTGTTCGGACCCCTTAGGAAACACAGTAGAGTAGAAGAGTGCTCTTTTCTCAAAAGCAGAGTGTGTTTCTTGTAAGGTGAGCTAGCTTTTGTTTCCCAGTCCTAAATGGAGTTGAAACACTTGCAGTTTCTGGTCCTATGAGCAAGAGTTGTTTTATGGTAAGAAGAGTCACTATTGCGCTGCCATTGCCATACACAGGACAAATAGCACTGGCGTCTGTTCCCAGCAAGTACAGTATATTGGACTGAAGAGGATCTACTGTTCTTGTCAGGTTCCTAAACAGAATTGAACTAGATATGGTCGTGTGTACGAAGCACAGTTCTTTTGTTCTGAGCAAGCTCACTGTTCGGACCGCATAGGAAGCACAGTAGAGTAGAAGAGTGCTCTTTTCTCAAAAGCAGAGTGTGTTTCTTGTAAGGCGAGCTAGCGTTTGTTTCCTAGTCCTAAATGGAGTTGAATCACATGCAGTTTCAGGTCCTACGATCAAGAGTTCTTTTCTGGTAAGGAAAGTCACATTGCGCTCCCATTGCCATACACAGTGCAAATAGCACTCGCGTCTGTTCCCAGCAAGTACAGTGTATTGGACTGGATAGGTGCTACTATTCTTGTCAGTTTCCTAAGCAGAGTTAAACTAGATATGATCCGTGTTTGTAGGAAGCACAGTTCTTTTGTTGTTTGCAAGCTCACTGTTTGGACCCCATAGGAAACACAGTAGAGTAGAAGAGTGCTCTTTTCTCTAAAGCAGAGTGTATTTCTTGTAAGGCGTGCTAGCGTTTGTTTCGCAGTCCTAAATGGAGTTGAATCCCATGCAGTTTCTGGTACTACGAGCAAGAGTTGTTTTATGGTAAGAAGAGTCACTATTGCACTGCCATTGCCATACACAGGACAAATAGCACTGGCATCTGTTCGCAGCAAGTACAGTGTATTGGGCTGTAGAGGATCTACTGTTCTTGTCAGGTTCCTAAGCAGACTTGAACTAGATATGGCCGTGTGTGTAGGAAGCACAGTTTTTTTGTTCTGAGCAAGCTCACTGTTCGGACCCCATAGGAAACACAGTAGAGTAGAAGAGTGCTTTTTTCTCAAAACAGATTTTGTTTCTTTTAAGGCGAGCTAACGTTTGTTTCCCATTTTTAAATGGAGTGGAATCACATGCACTTTGTGTTCCTACGAGCAAGAGTTGTTTTCTGGTAAGGAAAGTCACTATTGCGCTCCCATTGCCATACAAAGTGCAAATAGCCCTCCCATCTGTTCCCAGCAAGTACAGTTTATTGGACTGAACAGGAGCTACTGTTCTTCTCAGTTTCCTAAGCAGAATTGAACTAAATATGGCCGTGTGTGTAGGAAGCACAGTTCTTTTGTTCTGAGCAAGCTCACTGTTCTGGCCCTATAGGAAACACAGTAGAGTGGAAGAGTGTTCTTTTCTCTAAAGCAGAGTGTTTCTTTTAAGGCGAGCTAGCGTTTGTTTTCCAGTCCTAAATGGAGTGGAATCACATGCAGTTTCTGGTCCTACGAGCAAGAGTTGTTTTCTGGTATGGAAATTCACTATTGCGCTCCCATTGCCATACACAGTGCAAATAGCACATGTGTCTGTTCCCAGCAAGTACAGTGTATTGTAATGAAGAGGAGCTACTGTTCTTGTCAGGTTCCTAAGAAGAGTTGAACTCGATATGGCCCGTGTGTGTAGGAAGCACAGTTCTCTTGTTCTGAGCATGCTCACTGTTCTGGCCCTATAGGAAACACAGTAGAGTAGAAGAGTGCTCTTTTCTCAAAAGCAGAGTGTGTTTCTTGTAAGGCGAGCTAGCGTTTGTTTCCCAGTCCTAAATGGAGTTGAATCACTTGCAGTTTTTGGTCCTATGAGCAAGAGTTGTTTTCTGGTAAGGAAAGTCACTATTGCGCTCCCATTGCCATACATAGTGCAAATAGCACTCGCGTCTTTTCCCAGCAAGTACAGTGTATTGGACTGAAGAGGAGCTACTGTTCTTGTCATTTTCCTAAGAGGAGTTGAACTAGATATGGCCCGTGTGTGTAGGAAACACAGTTCTTTTTTTCTGAGAAAGCACACTGTGCGGACACCATAGGAAACACAGTAGAGTAGGTGAGTGCTCTTTTCTCAAAATTAGATTGAGTTCCTTGAAAGGCGAGCTAGTATTTACTTCCCAGTCAGAAATGGAGTTGAATCCCATGCAGTTTCTGGTCCTACAAGTAAGAGTTGTTTTCTGGTAAGAAGAGTCACTATTGCGCTGCCATTGCCATACACAGTGCAAATAGCACTTGCGTCTGTTCCAAGCAAGTACAGTGTATTGGACTGAAGAGGAGCTACTGTTCTTGTCAGTTTCCTAAGCAGAGTTGAACCAGATATGGCCCGTGTGTGTAGTAAGCACAGTTCTTTTGTTCTGAGCAAGCTCACTGTTCGGACACCATAGGAAACACAGTAGAGTAGAAGAGTGCTCTTTTCTCAAAAGTGTAGTGTGATTTTCTTGTAAGGCGAGCTAGTGTTTTTTTCCCAGTCCTAAATGGAGTTGAATCACATGCAGTTTCTGGTCCTACGAGCAAGAGTTGTTTTCTGGTAAGAAGAGTCAATATTGAGCACCCATTGTCATACACAGGGCAAATAGCACTTGCGTCTGTTCCCAGCAAGTACAGTGTATTGGACTAAAGAGGATCTACTGTTCTTGTCAGTTTCCTAAGCAGAGTTGAACCAGATATGGCCCGTGTGTGTAGGAAGCACAGGTCTTTTGTTCTGAGCAAGCTCACAGTTCGGACCCCGTAGAAAACACAATAGAGTAGAAGAGTGCCCTTTTCTCAAAAGCAGAGTGTGTGCCTTGTAAGGCGAGCTAGCATTTGTTTCCCAGTCCTAAATGGAGTTGAATCACATCCAGTTTCTGGTCCTATGAGCAAGAGTTGTTTTCTGGTAAGGAAAGTCACTATTGCGCTCCCATTCCCATACATAGTGCAAATAGCACTCGCGTCTGTTCCCAGCAAGTACAGTGTATTGGACTGAAGAGGAGCTACTGTTCTTGTCATTTTCATAAAAGGAGTTGAACCAGATATATCCCATGTGTGTAGGAAGCACAGTTCTTTTGTTCTGAGAAAGCACACTATGCAGACATCATAGGAAACACAGTAGAGTAGATGAGTGCTCTATTCTCAAAATTTGATTGTTTTTCTTGAAAGTCGAGCTAGTGTTTGTTTCCCAGTCAGAAATTGAGTTGAGTCCCATGCAGTTTCTGGTACTATGAGCAAGAGTTGTTTTCTGGTAAGAAGAGTCACTATTGCGCTCCCATTGCCATACACAGTGAAAATAGCACTCGCGTCTGTTCCCAGCAAGTACAGTGTATTGGACTGAAGAGCAGCTACTGTTCTTGTCAGTTTCCTAAGCAGAGTTGAACTAGATATGGCCCGTGTGTGTAGGAAGCACAGTTCTTTTGTTCTGAGCAAGCTCACAGTTCGGACCCCGTAGGAAACACAATATAGTAGAAGAGTGCCCTTTTCTCAAAAGCAGAGTGTGTTTCCTGTAAGGCGAGACAGCGTTTGTTACCCAGTACTAAATGGAGTTGAATCCCATGCAGTTTGTGGTCCTACGAGCAAGAGTTGTTTTCTGGTAAGAAGAGTCACTATTGCGCTCCCTTTGTCATACACAGGGCAAATAGCACAGGCATCTGTTCCCAGC